>NC_091352.1:24481956-24536956 GCF_038502225.1 Cherax quadricarinatus | reverse complement strand
ATGAGATGATGGAATATGTGACAACAATATGCAAGGAAGTTGAGGAATGTGCTAGAGAATGATAGCATTATAGAAGGCAAAGGACCCAGGAGAATAGGGAGAGCAGTCGTAGAACCAGAAATGAATATGCACAGATAAGAAGGGAGGCCCAACGACAATACTAAAATAACATCGCAGCGAAAGTCACATCTGACTCGAAGCTATTATACAGCCACATCAGGAGTAAAACAATAGTCATGGACCAGGTAATCTGGCTGAGGAAGGAAGGATGGGAGATCGCAAGAAACGACCAAGAAGTATGTGAAGAGCTCAACATGAGATTCAAAGAAGTGTTCACAGAGGAGACTGAAGGGACTCCAGAAAGACGGAGATGTTGGGTATTCCATCAAGTATTGGACACAATACATACAACCGAGGAAGAAGCGAGCAGAGGCACTGTGTCCACCACTAACAACAATCTTCAAAACAACTATCAAAACATGGCAACTGCCTTATTCGTCCCAATTTTTAAAAAGAGGAGACAGACAAGAAACATTAAACTTCTGACCAGTGTCATTAACTCATATAGTATGCAAAGTCATGGAGAAGAATGAGCTTATCAACGACAGCCAGAAAGGTTTGGGACAGAAAATCCTGTGTCACAAACCTACTGTAGTTATCTGACAGGGTGACAGCAGTAAGACAAGAGAGAGGGGTGGGTAGACTGCGTTTTCTTGGACTGTAAGAAGACTTTTGACAAAGTCCCACACAAGAGATTAGTGCATAACCTGGAGGAGCAGGAAGGTATAACAGGGAAGGCACTGCAATGGATCAGGGAATACCTGTCGGGAAGACATAAGCAAGTCATGGTACGTGACGAGGTGCCAGAGTGGGCGCCTGTGACGAGCGGGGTTCCACAGGGGTCAGTCCTAGTACCGGTGCTGTTTCTGGTAAATGTGAACGAATTGATGGAAGGAATACACTCAGCAGTGTCCCTGTTTGAAGATGATGTGAAGATGATGTGAAGAATTCAATCGGACAAGCACCAGGCAAAACTGCAAAGGGATTTAGACAGGCTGCAGGCCTGGTCCAGAAACTGGATCCTGGAGTTCAACCCCATCATGTGCAATGTCACAGAGATTGAAGAAGGGAAAAGATGACTACAGAGGCAGTACAGGCTAGGGGGCCAGAGATTACAAACTTCACTCAAGGAAAAGGATCTTGGGTTGAGTATAACACCAGGCACATCTGCTGCA
Organism: Cherax quadricarinatus; assembly: GCF_038502225.1. Classification (NCBI taxonomy): domain Eukaryota; kingdom Metazoa; phylum Arthropoda; class Malacostraca; order Decapoda; family Parastacidae; genus Cherax; species Cherax quadricarinatus. Next base: position 24,535,721 of record NC_091352.1, on the reverse strand, counting down.
GCATATGGGCGCCTAGCAAAGCTAAGAATAACATTCCGACAACTCAATAACGAATCGTTCAGGATCCTGTAGACAAAGTGCAAAGGTTTACAACAATACTAGCCCCGGAGCTTGGGGGCATGCCCTACGAGGAGAGGTTAAGGGAAACCGATCTGACGACACAGGAAGACAGGAGAGATAGTGGGGATATAATAAGGACATATAAAATGCCGAGACAAATTGATAAGTCGGACAGAGACAGGATGTTCTAGAGATGGGACATAGCAACATGGGGACATAATTGGAAGTTTAATTCTCAGATGTATCACAGGGATGTTAGGAAGTATTTCTTCTGTCACAGGGTTGACAGGAAGTGGAATAGTCTGGGAAGTGATGTGGTGGAGGTAGTTTCCATACATACCTTTAAGAAGAGGTATGATAAAGCTCACGGTTCAGGGATAGTGACCTAGTGGCGGCCAGTGAAGAAGCGGTTCCAGGAGCTGTGAATCAACCCCTGCAACCACAAGTAGGTGAGTAAGCACACACACACACACACACACACACACACACACACACACACTCACATATGCAGCAACATATTAGGGACATTACCACAGAAAGACTGGACTTAGTATTCACCTTGAATTGTTAAGACATCGAGGACGTCACATACGAAAGGCTCCTCGGAGCTAGTTCACGTGGTTCTGAGTTATGAATACATAGTCGAGCTACAAGGGAAGAGCATAGCAGGAATAGGGTTGGAGAAGCCAAACTACAAAAGCCAGGAGTACACATGTGACCCTTGTTAACTGAGCATGTGGACGAGTTCTGGAAGGTAAGAGAGTGTTACAGCAGCCTTGTGTGGTGGAACTCAGGTGATGCCACCATCACGGCGAGAGCTAAGTTGGTCATTACCAGCTCCAAGCCCAAAGTAGCCGAGGTAGTGTGATGATGTAAGACCAAGCCAGTGAGGAAGCCAAAGATGGAGGCAAAGTGTCGTGGACTATCCGAGAGGACTGAGGGGAAAATGTGTGCACTATATGAGCCAGATTTATGGTGAGAGGATAAACTGTTGTTTTTCACTAAATGATTTTGGCTTCTGCAGTGTGCCACTACTTAGCCCGATATGATAGTTATACTGTGAAAATACTCGCAGTGTGTTGCTATCCATCTCAGAATGATAGTTACAGTGTTAGAATACTTGCAGTGTGTTGCTATCCATCTCAGAATGATAGTTACAGTGTTGGAATACTCGTAGTGTGTTGCTATCCATCTCACAATGATAGTCACAGTGTTAGAATACTTGCAGTGTGTTGCTATCCATCACAGAATGATAGTTACAGTGTTAGAATACTCGCAGTGTATTGCTATCCATCTCAGAGTGATAGTTACAGTGCTAGAATACTTGCAGTGTGTTGCTATCTATCTCAGAATGATAGTTACAATGTTAGAATATTCGCAGTGTGTTGCTATCCTTCTCGGAATGATAGTTACAATGTCAGAATACTCGCAGTGTGTTGCTATCCATCTCAGAATGATAGTTACAGTACACAAATAACCCGCACATAAAAGAGAGAAGCTTACGACGACGTTTCGGTCCGACTTGGACCATTGACAAAGTCACACTGTACCAGTGTTAGAATACTCGCAGTGTGTTGCTATCTATCTCAGTATGATAGATACATTGTGTGAAGACACGCTAGTGATGCTTTCATGTCATATACAACCATATAAAATTGGATTTATTGAAAAGATAAAGAAATATCTCAACTTTTCGTGTGGGAATTACCGAAGAAGCTAGCGAGTGGATGGGGAGTAGTGAAGCGAGGGGTCGGTTGACGGATAAGAGGGGTGAGCAAGGTGTGTTGAGGCGAGGAAAGGAGTAGACTGAACTGAGGGGAAAAAACGAGCGAGAATATGAAATAAGGTGTGGTCGGAATGAAGGAGAGTGAAGGAGGATGAGAAATAATGATGATCAGAAAGATAGAAAGAAAAGAGGAGCTTGGTAAGAAGTGATTCACACTTGTGAGTAAAGAGAGTGAAATTAAATGAAAATAGGATAGAGATAGAGAGATGGATAACGTTTCCTTGTAGATGTGATGCCGAGCTTCCTAGTTTCTGCAAGACATAAACATCATTATTAAAAGGAGTGAGGAGGTATGTGTTCCACCTTCCCTACATTCTGGAGTAGTGAGTTGATGTGTATCACCTCCACTCCTCCATTTGATGAGTATCTTCCCTACAAACACACACATTATCTCCTGCAAAACAATTGCGGTAACGGACCAGACCTCGAGCGAACTGAACTGGAGTCCAAATAATTTTGTTCAGAAAAAAATTGACCTGGTCTTCGAACTTTTTTCTGGAGTCTGAACTCGCTAGGATATTTATAATTCAGCTGTAAACAACTTTACAGGAAAGTTCGGTTTCAAAAGTGCTTTGAAGTGATCTCTGACACTTACCTGACTCTCAGAGACTTTTGGAAGAGTCAGTTCAACATCCTCCAGTGTGTGTGAGACTGAAAATTCAAACCTGGGAAATGCTATTTCGGACATCGAACTTTTAGCATTTCGAACACCACATAGAAACCAATTAAGTTCAAACACCATGGTTCCATTGTATATCTAAAGAGATCATTAACTGTGTTTAATTAACCAATAAACAGTAATTCGGGCAGCAATATTTTAATTGTTATTAAATTTCCGAACAATACTTTATCTAAACGTTCATAGTTTGGTGGATATTGATGAATCTGTAATATGACTCTAGTGATAAAAGTATTAACTATTTAAATAGAAATATTTAGAAGATCTCTATGACATACGTAATGGATCATTCTTTCTCTTTTCTGGATTTTTGATTCTCGTTGACGTCGCTAGCTAGTATATAACCAGGGTCAAAAAAGGTAAAGTAACAGTTTATCACATTTTTGTAAGACTGTGAAGGTAAATGACTAAAAATTCTGAGTCACATGGGTTTTGTGAACTTGTCGAGTCTCGACGTAATATAAAATAGACTCAGAAACCTTGCAGTTACCTCAAGGCCTGGTCTCAGACCGGGCCAAGGGGGCGTTGTCCCCACAAAACTCTCTCCAGGTAAACTCCAGGTATGTACCACACACTATTGCCAATAAATATACATAAAAAAATTACCCAGATATATCAGCATTCATCGCCACAAAAAAAATTAAATATCTCATACTGATTTTTTAGCACCCATATTTTGATATTTTCTTATGAAACGATTTTTTTTATAAATTGATATTATATACTAATTCCAAAAAATCCGACGTAATTTATAAATATCTGGAATTAAGTATATTATATTTTATGTCCTCTAACATCAGGGAATTATTTAAAATTTACAAATTTAATTGAAAAATTAAGGTATGACTGTCGACTTTCTTGGAAATTTGTATTAAATTCGATATTTTTTCTTAATTTGGTACTTTGTTCTTCATTAAAGACATCTTAATACTTACGTGAGTACATTTAAGATTTTCTTAAAAATTTTGGTCCTATTGTCTCTTATATATAAGCCACGGAACGGGTGGGGCTTGAACAGGTTGCAAGTGAGCCATAAAACTCACGGCGAGGGCCTGGGTTCGATTCCCAGCCGGAGCAGAAACATTGGGCGTGTTTCTTTCTGATGTTCCCCATCAGTAAAATGGGTACCTGGGTGTTAGTCGACTGGTGTGGATCGCATCCTGGGTGTTAGTGGACTGGTGTGGGTCACATCCTGGGTGTTAGTGGACTGGTGTGGGTCGCATCCTGGGTGTTAGTCGACTGGTGTGGGTCACATCCTGGGTGTTAGTGGACTGGTGTGGGTCGCATCCTGGGTGTTAGTCGACTGGTGTGGGTCACATCCTGGGTGTTAGTGGACTGGTGTGGGTCGCATCCTGGGTGTTAGTGGACTGGTGTGGGTCACATCCTGGGTGTTAGTGGACTGGTGTGGGTCGCATCCTGGGTGTTAGTGGACTGGTGTGGGTCACATCCTGGGTGTTAGTCGACTGGTGTGGGTCCCATCCTGGGTGTTAGTGGACTAGTGTGGGTCACATCCTGGGTGTTAGTGGACTGGTGTGGGTCCCATCCTGGGTGTTAGTGGACTAGTGTGGGTCACATCCTGGGTGTTAGTCGACTGGTGTGGGTCGCATCCTGGGTGTTAGTCGACTGGTGTGGGTCGCATCCTGGCGCACCGACCTAATGTGCCCGAAATGTCAGCATAACAAGCGGCTTTCTATATAGTAGTGTCATTGATGTCAGCTATGACATACTTGTAGCAATTGAAGATATTATTATAAAGTCAGTGCGTTAATTAACCACTCGACCAGCTGCCTGTAAGAAGATTCGTCCAGCCAGGTATATGTGTGAGTTTAAGGACACACTTACCATGGGTTCAAGCCCCACAAGATCTTTGACTTGTTTGTAATCATATTATTACGGGTTCACCAGCTTTTATCACGTATATGTTGTCTCAGTGAGTGCTAGTTATGTTTGTTTATGCTGCCTTCCGTCTCCGGTACTCGTCTACGCTCAAATAAACATAACTTAGAACTGTCTGTACATGACAGGTACATGATACTGACGTGACGAACAGTCAGATACATTACTGAAATTGGTGTAAAATACTGACAGGTTTAAAAATCAGACACATGTGCAACGGTTGGGTATCTTTATTGGCGAAACGTTTCGTCTACACAGCAGGCTTCTTCAGTCAAATATAAAGGGAGCAGTAGTAATGAAAAAGGATGATGTAATCAGTCCTTCAACCTTGGAGAAAATGTATTTGAGGTGGTCAGTCCCTGAGCCTGGAGAAGAGCTCAACTCCATGGTCTGGAGTCATCCACTGGATGGCGAAATGTCTAAAATAAAGATACCCAGATGTCGCACGTGCGTCTAATTCTTGTAATACTAATACCTTTATTTCTATAAATACATGTACAAGGTATACAAGCACATGTACAAGGTATACAAGCACATGTACAAGGTATACAATCACATGTACAAGGTATACAAGCACATGTACAAGGTATACAAGTACATGTACAAGGTATACAGGACTAGCTGACATAACCTTGTTATGCAGAGCATTTCCCGCAAATTAGGTCAATTTTGTCCCAGGATGCGACCCACACCAGTCCACTAACACCCAGCTACCCATTTCATACTGATGGGTGAACATGGACAGGGACAGCAGCTGTCTTATGGAAACACATCCGTAATGTTTCCCAGCCGTATTGGGGATTCGATCTCGGGACCTCAATGTGTGAGGTGAGTGAGCTAGCGACCCAGCTACGGGACACACTGAAATATCCTTACTAGTGTCCAAGCTTTTGTAGTTATTTCAATTTAATTTCTTTTCAGATTCCTTCCACACCTGAAAATATGGCACTTTTGTTAGTAGCTGGATTGTTAGGCACTTTTGTTAGTAGCTGGATTGCTAGGCACCTTTGTTAGTAGCTGGATTGTTAGGCACCTTTGTTAGTAGCTGGATTGTTAGGCACTTTTGTTAGTAGCTGGATTGTTAGGCACTTTTGTTAGTAGCTGGATTGTTAGGCACTTTTGTTAGTAGCTGGATTGTTAGGCACTTTTGTTAGTAGCTGGATTGTTAGGCACTTTTGTTAGTAGCTGGATTGTTAGGCACTTTTGTTAGTAGCTGGATTGTTAGGCAATTTGGTTAGTAGCTGGATTGTTAGGCACTTTTGTTAGTAGCTGGATTGTTAGGCACTTTTGTTAGTAGCTGGATTGTTAGGCACTTTTGTTAGTAGCTGGATTGTTAGGCACTTTTGTTAGTAGCTGGATTGTTAGGCACTTTTGTTAATAGCTGGATTGTTAGGCACTTTTGTTAGTAGCTGGATTGTTAGGCACTTTTGTTAGTAGCTGGATTGTTAGGCACTTTTGTTAGTAGCTGGATTGTTAGGCACTTTTGTTAGTAGCTGGATTGTTAGGCACTTTTGTTAGTAGCTGGATTGTTAGGCACTTTTGTTAGTAGCTGGATTGTTAGGCACTTTTGTTAGTAGCTGGATTGTTAGGCACTTTTGTTAGTAGCTGGATTGTTAGGCACTTTTGTTAGTAGCTGGATTGTTAGGCACTTTTGTTAGTAGCTGGATTGTTAGGCACTTTTGTTAGTAGCTGGATTGTTAGGCACTTTTGTTAGTAGCTGGATTGTTAGGCACTTTTGTTAGTAGCTGGATTGTTAGGCACTTTTGTTAGTAGCTGGATTGTTAGGCACTTTTGTTAGTAGCTGGATTGTTAGGCACCTTTGTTAGTAGCTGGATTGTTAGGCACCTTTGTTAGTAGCTGGATTGTTAGGCACTTTTGTTAGTAGCTGGATTGTTAGGCACTTTTGTTAGTAGCTGGATTGTTAGGCACTTTTGTTAGTAGCTGGATTGTTAGGCACTTTTGTTAGTAGCTGGATTGTTAGGCACTTTTGTTAGTAGCTGGATTGTTAGGCACTTTTGTTAGTAGCTGGATTGTTAGGCACTTTTGTTAGTAGCTGGATTGTTAGGCACTTTTGTTAGTAGCTGGATTGTTAGGCACTTTTGTTAGTAGCTGGATTGTTAGGCACTTTTGTTAGTAGCTGGATTGTTAGGCACTTTTGTTAGTAGCTAGATTGTTAGGCACTTTTGTTAGTAGCTGGATTGTTAGGCACTTTTGTTAGTAGCTGGATTGTTAGGCACTTTTGTTAGTAGCTGGATTGTTATCCAGTGTTGCTTGTAATTCGTGATTTTTCAAAACACTTCTGTTTCTAGATTTTGCCTCTTTGTCAATTTATCTATTGTCTATTATCTAATTTTCGTTCCCATGGAAGGAATTTGTCAGTCGCTTCTATTGTAGTTCTGGTAGAAAATTTTTGTCATTTCTCTAAGGTGACTTATCCAGATTCATGATCTAAAAAGAGTCTAATTTATACGTACCAGTGATGTGCTTCCACTCTATTCCATTCCATAATTTCTGGTCTTTTCTTAGTTTCACATCACTGCCTCACTCCACTACCCCACTCCACTACCCCACTCCACTACCCCACTCCACTACCCCACTCAACTACCCCACTCCACTACCCCACTCCACTACCCCACTCCACTACCCCACTCCACTATCCCACCCCACTACCCTACTCCACGACCCCACTCCACTACCCCACTCCACTACCCCACTCCACTACCCCACTCCACTACCCCACTCCACTACCCCACTCCACTACACTACTCCACTACCCCTCTCCACTATCCCACTCCACTACCCCACTCCACTACAACACTCCACTACCCCACTCCACTACCCCACTCCACTACCCCACTCCACTACCCCACTCCACTACCCCACTCCACTACATCACTCTACTACATCACTCCACTACCCCACTCCACTACACTACTCCACTACCCCTCGCTACTACCCCACTCCACTAGAACATTCCACTACATTTACTCCACTACCCCACTCCAGTACCCCACTCCAATACATCACTTCACTACATCACTCCACTACCCCACTCCAGTACCCCACTCCACTACATCACACCACTACATCACTCCACTACCCCACTCCACAACCCCACTCCACTACCCCACTCCACTACACTACTCCACTACCCCTCTCTACTACACTCCACCACCCCACTCCACTACATCACTCTACTACATCACTCCACTACCCCACTCCACTACCACACTCCACTACATCACTCCACTACATCACTCCACTACCCCACTCCAGTACCCCACTCCAATACATCACTCCACTACATCACTCCACTACCAAACTCCACTGCATCACACCAATACATCACTCCACTACCCCACTCCACTAACCCACTCCACTACCCCACTCCACTACACTACTCTACTACCCCTCTGTACTACACCACTCCACCACCCCACTCAACTACATCACTCCACTACATCACTCCACTACCCCACTCCACTACCCCACTCCACTACATCACTCCACTACCCTACTCCACTACCCCACTCCACTACATCACTCCACCACCCCACTCCACTACCACACTCCACTACAACACTCCACTACCCCACTCCACCACCCCACTCCACTACACTACTCCAATACCCCACTCTACTACCCAACTCCACCATTCCACTCCACTATATCACTCCACTACTTCACTCCACTACCCCACTCCACTACCCCACTCCACTACATCACTCCACTACGTCACTCCACTACCCCACTCCACTACCCCACTCTACTACATCACTCCACTACCCCACTCCACTATCCCACTCCACTACCACACTCCACTACGACACTCCACTACCCCACTCCACTATCCCACTCCACTACCCCACTCCACTACATCACTCCACTAACTCTACTAACCCCACTCCACAACATCACTCCACTACATCATTCCACTACCACACTCTACTACCACACTCCACTACCACACTCTACTACCCCACTCCACTACCCCTCACTACTACCCCACTCTACTACCCTTCTCTACTACCCAACTGCACTTCCTCACTCCACTACACTACTCCACTACCCCACTGCACTACCCCTCTCTACTACACCACATCATTTCCCCACTCCACTACACTTTTTCACTTCCCACACTGCCCCTCTCCACTACCCCACTCCACTACACCACTCCACTACCCCACTCCACTGCCCAACTCCACTACCCCACTTCACTAACCCATTCCACTACACTATTACACCACCCCACTCCACTACCCAACTCCACTACCCAACTCCACTACCCTACTCCACTACCCCAATCCACTACCCCACTCCTTTACTCTATCCCACTACACTACTCTACTACCCCACTCCGCTACCCCACTCCAATACCCAACTCCAAATACCCCACTCCACTACACAACTCCATTACCCAACTCCACTAACCCACCCCGCTAACCCATTCCACTACAGTACTCCACTACCCCACTCCACTACCCAACTCCACTACCCAACTCCTCTACCCTACTCCACTACCCCACTCCTGTACACTATTCCACTACACTACTACCCCACTCCACTACCCCACTCCACTACCCAACTCCACTACCCCACTCCACTACCCCACTCCACTACCCCACTCCACTACCCCACTTCACTACCCCACTCCACTATACCAATCCACTACCCCACTCCACTACCCCACTGCTCGACCCAACTCCACTACCCCACTCCACTGCCCCTTTCCAGTACCCCATTCCCCTACCTCACTCCAATACTGCACTCTCACTACCCCACTCCACTACCCCACTCCACTACCCCACTCCACTACCCTTCTCCATTACCCCACTCCACTACCCCACTCTACTAACCTACTCCACTATCCCACTCCACTACCCCACTCCACTACCCCACTCCACTACCCTATTCCACTACCCCACTCCACTACCCCACTCCACTACCCCACTCCACTATCCCACTCCACTACCCTACTCTATTACCCCACTCCACTACCCCACTCCATTATCCCAATCCACTGCCCCTTTCAAGTGCCCCATTCCCCTACCTCACTCCACTCAAGCACTCTCACTACCCCCTCCGCTACCCCACTGCACTACCTTACTCCACTACCCCACTCCACTTCCCCACTCCACTACCTCACTCCACTACCCTACTCCACTACCCCACTCCACTACTCCGCTCCACTACCCCACTCCACTACCCTACTCCACTACCCAACTCAACTACCCCACTCCACTACCCCACTCCACTATTCCACTCCACTTCCCCACTCCACTGCCCCACTCCACTATCCCACTCCACTACCCTACTCCACTACCCCACTCCACTACCCCACTCCACTACCCCACTCCACTGCCCCTTTCCACTACCCCATTCCCCTACCTCACTCCACTCACGCACTCTCACTACCCAACTCCGCCACCCCTCTGCACCACCTTACTCCACTACCCCACTCCACTTACCCACTCCACTTCCTCACTCCACTACTCTGCTCCACTACCCCATTCCACTACCCTACTCCACTACACCACTCCACTACCCCACTCCACTACCCCACTCCACTATTCCACTCCACTTCCCCTCTCCACTTCCCCACTCCACTACCCAACTCCACTACCCCACTCCACTACCCCACTCAACTACCCCACTCCACTACCCCACTCCACTACCCCACTCCATTATCCTCCTCCTCTACCCCACTCCACTACCCCACTCCACTACCCCACTCCACTACCTCACTCCACTACCCCACTCCAATACCTCTCTCCACTACCCCACTCCACTACCCCACTCCATTATCCTCCTCCTCTACCCCACTCCTATACCTCACTCCACTACCCAACTCCACTACCCCACTCCACTACCCCTCTCTACTACCCCACTCCACTACATCACTCCACTAACTCACTCCACTACCCCACTCCAATACCTCACTCCACTACCCCACTCCACTACCCCACTCCACTACCCAATTACACTACTGCACTCCACTACCCCACTCCACTACCCCACTCCACTACCCCACTCCACTACCCCACTCCACTACCCCACTTCACTACCCAACTCCACTACCCCACTCCACTACCCCACTCCACTACCCAACTCCACTTCCCCACTCCACTACCCCACTCCCCTACCTAACTTCACTACCCCACTCCACTACCCCACTCCATTACCCCACTCCACTACCCCACTCCACTACCCCACTCCGCTTTCCTTACATCTTTGAAGTTCTTCTTAAGTGTGAGCGTGGTTCATCTTATGTGTTCATTTGGCTCCTGTGTCACCTCTTCCTGCACCTGTGTCACCTCTTCCTGCACCTGTGTCACCTCTTCCTGCACCTGTGTCACCTCTTCCTGCACCTGTGTCACCTCTTCCTGCACCTGTGTCACCTCTTCCTGCACCTGTGTCACCTCTTCCTGCACCTGTGTCACCTCTTCCTGCACTGTGTCACCTCTTCCTGCACCTGTGTCACCTCTTCCTGCACCTGTGTCACCTCTTCCTGCACCTGTGTCACCTCTTCCTGCACTGTGTCACCTCCTCCTGCACCTGTGTCACCTCTTCCTGCACCTGTGTCACCTCTTCCTGCACCTGTGTCACCTCTTCCTGCACCTGTGTCACCTCTTCCTGCACCTGTGTCACCTCTTCCTGCACCTGTGTCACCTCTTCCTGCACTGTGTCACCTCCTCCTGCACCTGTGTCACCTCTTCCTGCACCTGTGTCACCTCTTCCTGCACCTGTGTCACCTCTTCCTGCACTGTGTCACCTCCTCCTGCACCTGTGTCACCTCTTCCTGCACCTGTGTCACCTCTTCCTGCACCTGTGTCACCTCTTCCTGCACCTGTGTCACCTCTTCCTGCACCTGTGTCACCTCTTCCTGCACCTGTGTCACCTCTTCCTGCACTGTGTCACCTCCTCCTGCACCTGTGTCACCTCTTCCTGCACCTGTGTCACCTCTTCCTGCACCTGTGTCACCTCTTCCTGCACCTGTGTCACCTCTTCCTGCACCTGTGTCACCTCTTCCTGCACCTGTGTCACCTCTTCCTGCACCTGTGTCACCTCCTCCTGCACCTGTGTCACCTCTTCCTGCACCTGTGTCACCTCTTCCTGCACCTGTGTCACCTCCTCCTGCACCTGTGTCACCTCCTCCTGCACCTGTGTCACCTCTTCCTGCACCTGGGTCACCTCTTCCTGCACCTGTGTCACCTCCTCCTGCACCTGTATCACCTCCTCCTGCACCTGTGTCACCTCCTCCTGCACCTGTGTCACCTCTTCCTGCACCTGTGTCACCTCTTCCTGCACCTGTGTCACCTCTTCCTGCACTGTGTCACCTCCTCCTGCACCTGTGTCACCTCTTCCTGCACCTGTGTCACCTCTTCCTGCACCTGTGTCACCTCTTCCTGCACCTGTGTCACCTCCTCCTGCACCTGTGTCACCTCCTCCTGCACCTGTGTCACCTCTTCCTGCACCTGTATCACCTCCTCCTGCACCTGTGTCACCTCTTCCTGCACCTTTGTCACCTCTTCCTGCACCTGTATCACCTCCTCCTGCACCTGTGTCACCTCTTCCTGCACCTGTGTCACCTCCTCCTGCACCTGTGTCACCTCTTCCTGCACCTGTGTCACCTCTTCCTGCACCTGTGTCACCTCTTCCTGCACCTGTGTCACCTCTTCCTGCACCTGTATCACCTCTTCCTGCACCTGTGTCACCTCTTCCTGCACCTGTGTCACCTCTTCCTGCACCTGTGTCACCTCTTCCTGCACCTGTGTCACCTCTTCCTGCACCTGTGTCACCTCTTCCTGCACCTGTGTCACCTCTTCCTGCACCTGTGTCACCTCTTCCTGCACCTGTGTCACCTCTTCCTGCACCTGTGTCACCTCCTCCTGCACCTGTGTCACCTCTTCCTGCACCTGTGTCACCTCTTCCTGCACCTGTATCACCTCTTCCTGCACCTGTGTCACCTCTTCCTGCACCTGTGTCACCTCTTCCTGCACCTGTGTCACCTCTCCCTGCACCTGTGTCACCTCTTCCTGCACCTGTGTCACCTCTTCCTGCACCTGTGTCACCTCTTCCTGCACCTGTATCATCTCTTCCTGCACCTGTGTCACCTCTTCCTGCACCTGTGTCACCTCTTCCTGCACCTGTGTCACCTCTTCCTGCACCTGTATCACCTCTTCCTGCACCTGTGTCACCTCTTCCTGCACCTGTGTCACCTCTTCCTGCACCTGTGTCACCTCTTCCTGCACCTGTATCACCTCTTCCTGCACCTGTGTCACCTCTTCCTGCACCTGTGTCACCTCTTCCTGCACCTGTATCACCTCTTCCTGCACCTGTGTCACCTCTTCCTGCACCTGTATCACCTCTTCCTGCACCTGTGTCACCTCTTCCTGCACCTGTGTCACCTCTTCCTGCACCTGTGTCACCTCTTCCTGCACCTGTGTCACCTCTTCCTGCACCTGTGTCACCTCTTCCTGCACCTGTGTTACCTCTTCCTGCACCTGTGTCACCTCTTCCTGCACCTGTATCACCTCCTCCTGCACCTGTGTCACCTCTTCCTGCACCTGTGTCACCTCCTCCTGCACCTGTGTCACCTCTTCCTGCACCTGTGTCACCTCTTCCTTCACCTGTGTCACCTCTTCCTGCACCTGTGTCACCTCTTCCTGCACCTGTATCACCTCTTCCTGCACCTGTGTCACCTCTTCCTGCACCTGTGTCACCTCTTCCTGCACCTGTGTCACCTCTTCCTGCACCTGTGTCACCTCTTCCTGCACCTGTGTCACCTCTTCCTGCACCTGTGTCACCTCTTCCTGCACCTGTGTCACCTCTTCCTGCACCTGTGTCACCTCCTCCTGCACCTGTGTCACCTCTTCCTGCACCTGTGTCACCTCTTCCTGCACCTGTATCACCTCTTCCTGCACCTGTGTCACCTCTTCCTGCACCTGTGTCACCTCTTCCTGCACCTGTGTCACCTCTTCCTGCACCTGTGTCACCTCTTCCTGCACCTGTATCACCTCCTCCTGCACCTGTGTCATCTCCTCCTGCACCTGTGTCACCTCTTCCTGCACCTGTGTCACCTCCTCCTGCACCTGTGTCACCTCTTCCTGCACCTGTGTCACCTCTTCCTGCACCTGTGTCACCTCTTCCTGCACCTGTGCCACCTCTTCCTGCACCTGTGTCACCTCCTCCTGCACCTGTGTCACCTCTTCCTGCACCTGTGTCACCTCCTCCTGCACCTGTATCACCTCCTCCTGCACCTGTGTCACCTCTTCCTGCACCTGTGTCACCTCCTCCTGCACCTGTGTCACCTCTTCCTGCACCTGTGTCACCTCCTCCTGCACCTGTGTCACCTCCTCCTGCCCCTGTGTCACCTCCTCCTGCACCTGTGTCACCTCTTCCTGCACCTCTATAAAAGAGATGATAATCCTCTGTATCTCCGGATAACATCATGTTTGGCACACTGGCTGTGAGCCGTCATTCACTCTCCCAAAACCATTATTTGTTTATTCATGCATAATTTTAAAATTCACTATATACATTGAGTGAAGAGTTGAAGAGTTGATTCTGCCTCCACGTTAGTAACATGAGAAAGGTGATAAATTAAACGCAGGTGCAACAACCTAGGTCATGATTAATTAGACACATGTGCAACACTTGGCTATCCTTAATGAGGAAATGTTTTGACACAGAGTGGCTTCATCAGTCCATACAAAGGACTGATCACATCGACTCAAGGCTGAGGACAGATTACCTCAAACTCCTCCTGTTCTTCACCATTCTCCTTTGTATGGACTGATGAAGCCACTGTGTGGCGAAACGTTTCCTCATTAAAGACACCCAGGTGTTGCACATGTGTCTAAGTTATCTACTTGTCGGTTCTCTGAACCATTCAACAACTTGGGTCTTCAGGGAGATGTTTCGTACATGTACCAGAGTTTATCAATGTCTTACAAAGACATAATACATATCGGAGCTAATGGAAGATTCGGAGCGGTGTAGCAGGTGAAGACACCTTCACATGTGAGCGGGCCCACTACTGGAAGTAGGTGAGATCCATAAGGTGGCCCCCAAGTTTTATGGTATCAAAAAAGTCTTGGAAATCTTGAAGCAATAACACGCAGACAGCTGGTTGGCGACGATCTACGCGGCACCACCTGTCAGTTCTCACATAATGAGGGACAGTAATACCCGTCGTACCTCACTATTAACCCCCATGTTAGACAGAAAGTTTGGACCACAGTTTTCTTCATATTAGACCATTATCACGTGCAGGGCCACTATCACGTGCAGGGCCACTAACACGTGCAGGGCCACTATCACGTGCAGGGCCACTATCACGTGCAGGGCCACTAACACGTGCAGGGCCACTATCACGTGCAGGGCCACTATCACGTGCAAGACCACTATTACCTGCGGAACCACTATGACGTGCAAGATGATTATCACGGTCAGGATCATTTTCGCGTGCAGAACCTTTATCACATACTAGTCCATTATCACGTAGACGACCGTAATCACATGCAGGACCATTATCATGTGCACGACCATTATCATATGCTGTACGATTATCATGTGTATCGTATTATAACGTGCAGGACCATTATCACGCGCACGACCATTATCACGTGGAAATCCATTATCATATGTATGGTAATTTAAGCGTGCAGAACTATTATCACGTGCAATATCATTATCACGTGGAAAACCATTAACATGTGCATGAACATCACGTACAGGACCACTATTAAGTGCAAGATCACCAACACGTGCAGCACCATTGCTGGACTATTATCCCGTGCAGGATTTTCATCACGTTCGTGATAGTTATCACGAGCTTCACCATTATAAATCAAGAACCCCTACTAGGCCACGGACCACTCTCAATTCTGGACCAAATATGGTCCAGGAGGCACTTATATCCTCATTTCTGAATTCTGGGTTAATTATCAATTGTCGTGTTGTGATTTGTATTAGTCACCAGTCGTGTTGTGATTTGTATTAGTCACCAGTCGTGTTGTGATTTGTATTAGTCACCAGTCGTGTTGTGATTTGTATTAGTCACCAGTCGTGTTGTGATTTGTACTAGTCACCAGTCGTGTTGTGATTTGTATTAGTCACCAGTCGTGTTGTGATTTGTATTAGTCACCAGTCGTGTTGTGATTTGTACTAGTCACCAGTCGTGTTGTGATTTGTATTAGTCACCAGTCGTGTTGTGATTTGTATTAGTCACCAGTCGTGTTGTGATTTGTATTAGTCACCAGTCGTGTTGTGATTTGTGTTAGTCACCAGTCGTGTTGTGATTTGTATTAATCACCAGTCGTGTTGTGATTTGTGTTAGTCACCAGTCGTGTTGTGATTTGTGTTAGTCACCAGTCGTGTTGTGATTTGTATTAATCACCAGTCGTGTTGTGATTTGTGTTAGTCACCAGTCGTGTTGTGATTTGTATTAGTCACCAGTCGTGTTGTGATTTGTGTTAGTCACCAGTCGTGTTGTGATTTGTACTAGTCACCAGTCGTGTTGTGATTTGTATTAGTCACCAGTCGTGTTGTGATTTGTATTAATCACCAGTCGTGTTGTGATTTGTATTAATCACCAGTCGTGTTGTGATTTGTGTTAGTCACCAGTCGTGTTGTGATTTGTATTAGTCACCAGTCGTGTTGTAAGAACATAAGAACAAAAGAAAGAAGGAACACTGCAACGGGCCTACTGACCATGCGGAGCAGGTCCATGTCCCCCCCGGATTAGACCAATGACCCACCCAGTCTGGGCACCTTCACTCAAGGATGGAGCACTGCACCATACCCAGCAGCACAAGCTAGTCAGGTCCAACTCACACCCACCCACACCCACTCATGTATTTATCTAACCTATTTTTAAAAAAAATACACAACGTTTTAGCCTGAATAACTACGCGGGAGTTTCTTCCACTCATCCACAACTCTATTACCAAACCAGTGCTTTTCTATATCCTTCCTGAATCTGAATTTTTCCAACTTGAAACCAGTCGGGCTGACGTAGGTCCAAGGTACCTGCGGATGGAAGCAGGACACCCCTTCCTGATACATACTGAACTCTGAATAAAGTATCTGCCAACTTACTTTCTTTGCCGACAATGTGTAATATTTTAAGAGAATATGGTTGCAGTCGTAGACTCCATCTCATGAGCCTCGTATTGTGGTTCTTCATGGCTTGGAGATATACTAGAGGATTGTGGTCACTGTAGACTGTGACCACCTGCGAAGTTTGTGCCACGTATACATCAAAGTGCTCCAAAGCCAGTACCAGCGCGAGGGCTTCTTTTTCAATGGTAGAGTAAGCCTTCTGATGCGGCTGGAACTTTGTTGAGAAGAAGACTACCATTTGTCTTGTGATACGAACTAGTCAAAAGACACAATACCGTGACTGGAACAAAACGACACAATACCGTGACTGGAACAAAACGACTCAATACTGTGACTGGAACAAAACGACACAATACCGTGACTGGAACAAAACGACACAATACCGTGACTGGAACAAAACGACACAATACCGTGACTGGAACAAAACGACACAATACCGTGACTGGAACAAAACGACATAATACCGTGACTGGAACAAAACGACACAATACCGTGACTGGAACAAAACGACACAATACCGTGACTGGAACAATATATATATATAATTTTCTTTTATCTTCATAGGGAAGTGAAACAGAATTGCTCCTCCGTAAGCCATGCGTGTCGTAAGAGGTTACTAAAATGCCGGGAGCAAAGGGCTAGTAACCCCCTTCTCCTGTATTAATGTCTAAAGTTTAAAAGATGAATGAATTGCAGGTTGGGAATTTTTACTGGGTTGAGCTCCAGAACTTGGCACTCTTAAATGTGTTGTTCTACAGCTCTTGAACCTTTGGAGGAAGTAATGCTGCTTCTGGACTCATGGTGATTTTTATCACCTAGACCTATTGGGAGAATTAAGCTATAACTTCTAATATTCTTAATGAAATATAGCTGCAGCTCCTGGGCCTCTTGAGAGCTTTGAGGCCCAACTATTATATCTCATACATGGTTTGAGATACGTGGGGTTGGCGGATACATTTCTCTAATGGCACACCTGTCAGAATACATCTCGTTATAAATAATATCAGGTATCCCCTGAAAGATGAATCAGGTATCCCCTGAAAGATGATTCCTTTTGTGGTTGCTATATTTTATATCTGTGTTTTTCATGTTATAATTTGAGAATGTCTCTCGTGATGGACTTGACACTGTTAACAGTTGTAGATTCCCCAGGAAGATTAGCATAGTTAATGAGCTGTGCATTGCTAACTTATTAGTTTATAAATCATTCAGCGTAGTATTTTTCCCGTGATAACTTGCGCAAGACTTCTCTGACTGGTTTAATCGTTTAACACTGGTTTATCCTTAATACGTGGAGGTTTAGCTTATTATTGTGGTTTGAAATATTGTTTCGTATTTTTTACCGGACGATATTATGAAAATGGATTTTAAACATATTGAATGTTGATATTTAGACACATGTGCAACATCTGGGTATCTTTTTTGTAGACGTTTCGCCATCCAGTGGCTTAATCAATACAAATTCTAGGACACCCCATTTATACTGCAACACACACCAATTATGCTGCAACACACACCATTTATGCAGTAACACACACCATTTATACTGGAACACACCCCATTTATACTGCAACACACACCATTTATGCTGCAACACACCCCATTTATACTGCAACACACACCATTTATGCTGCAACACACACCATTTATGCTGCAACACACACCATATATGCTGCAACACACCCCATTTATACTGCAACACACACCATTTATGCTGCAACACACCCCATTTATACTGCAACACACACCATTTATGCTGCAACACACACCATTTATGCTGCAACACACACCATTTATGCTGCAACACACACCATTTATGCTGCAACACACACCATTTATGCTGCAACACACACCATTTATGCTGCAACACACACCATTTATGCTGCAACACACACCATTTATGCAGCAATACACACTATTTATGCAGCAACACGACACGAAACTACCGTGTAGCTGTAGTCCTACGACACAAAACTACCGTGTAGCTGGAGCCCCACGACACGACACTACCGTGTAGCTGGAGCCCCATCACACAACACTACCGTGTAGCTGGAGCCCCATCACACGACACTACTGTGTAGCTGGAGCCCCACGACACGACACTACCGTGTAGCTGGAGCCCATCACACGACACTACTGTGTAGCTGGAGCCCATCACACGACACTACCGTGTAGCTGGAGCCCCACGACACGACACTACAGTGCAGTAGTGTTGCAGACGCCATGACTATGGCAAGGGAGAGCTGAGAGGGAGGGCAGTAGTGTTGCTGACGCCATGACTATGGTAAGGGAGAGCTGAGAGGGAGGGCAGTAGTGTTGCAGACGCCATGACTATGGTAAGGGAGAGCTGAGAGGGAGGGCAGTAGTGTTGCTGACGCCATGACTATGGTAAGGGAGAGCTGAGAGGGAGGGCAATAGTGTTGCTCACGCCATGACTATGGCAAGGGAGAGCTGAGAGGGAGGGCAGTAGTGTTGCAGACGCCATGACTATGGCAAGGGAGAGCTGAGAGGGAGGGCAATAGTGTTGCAGACGCCATGACTATGGAATATGTCGCTCTGGGGCGTTATAAGCCGTTTATTTACTTTATAATTTACAGTATTATTTTAGATATCACTTGCTTTTTTCAGAATTATATAAGGAACATGCTACATATGATAAAAACCGAATACAAAGGGCCATAAGGGTGGAAATTAACATAAGAGAAAAGCTGAGTGAGCAACTCTGGCTTCTGTGTCAGTACTTGCAGACTCATCTGTTATTATCACGTTATGCAATTTTAAATGTTTTTAAAACGCTGAAAAAAAACAGGACTTGCCACGAAGGTTTCACTTTCAGTACTAGAATCCTTTTTTTTGTTTTTAGATCTCAAATAAATTTAAATCTTTATTTTGTATTGTCATTAGCGATCATAGAGACTTACGCTGATGAATGTCTTCCATCCAGATATTTCATAGTCTTTCCTTAATTTGCACTCCTGGCCGGATAACAATTTCTTTTCTCATCAACGTTATAACGAAACGACGTTGAACGAAACTGTTACGTGAGGACTTCATGTACGACCCCCTCCCTTTCATCTCAAGCATTGTGGGAGAGAGGGATTGGTCATGACATTTTCTGTTTCACCACCACTGAAGTGTGTGAACAAGGGGTCTTAGCCCTATTGCTCCTCCCTTTTAGAAGTAATTTCTCTACAATATTAATAATTATATTTTTTATTATTATTAATGTCATTATTTTAATTATGATAATGTTAATCGTAGTAAACGCATAATCCTAGGGTAACAGATAGAGGAGGTAATCATATTTTTCTATGGAACCCGAGACTAGTTCTAATGCCTTGTACAAAGCGTTCTTCACTAGTATAAAGGAATGTGAGGGGTAGTTCTAATGTCTTGTACAAAGCTTTCTTCACTAGTATCAAGGAATGTGAGGGGTAGTTCTGATGCCTTGTAGAAAGAACCCTTTAGCAGTACCAAAAAAACACACCATGAACCTCTTCCCTGCATCCTTAATGCATTGTAATATTAGCAGGTTAATCGATGAGGAACTTTGATAGGTCTCTGTACAATGTACCTTCTATAATTATAATGTATTCTGAACTGACATCTACACAACGATGCTTATTAAATAATTACTTATCTCTTCCTAATACCCTCGGCCTTCTACTCATGGGGGAATATGATATAATCAGATAGGAATCGAGGAAGGTGAGGGTAGCTCCAGTACTTTGGATCAATAACAGTTCATCAGTGCCAAGTTTCACCTTTTCAATAGTCGAAGACTCTCGTAGAATTTGGCCACTCAACCTTCCAACCCTGTCTAGACCAACAGCTTGTGGATCAGTGTCATGGCTAGTCCATAGCCTAAGATTATGTAATATCCAGCCAGTTCCATTTTATTGTTCTTATGCCATAACATCAGAAAATAATAGATTTGTGAGGCAGATTTTTACATGTGTGAATGTGTATTGTTTTTCCATGAATTATTTCCAGCTCTCCAGATGTTCAACAAATCTCTCCCTTAAAATAATTCCTATTACTTTGGAATTTACTGACATGCAATTTTAGGCTTCCCAACTATCTTGTGGAAAACTTCGTTAGCTACGATACTGGTGTCATATTTTTTGATGAGTTTCTCGTCTTCCTCTTCAAAAATCTGAATAATTAACCCTATTTTCAAAATCAGGCTTATTCCCTCCCATTTTCTTTACCTTTGATATATCTGCTGAGTTCAAGACAGTCTTCATGGCGGAGTCAGATCTTAACTGCTTCGCCAAAATATTTGTCTGCAACTCTGTGTTACGATAAATAAATCTCATGCACAACATCTGGCTATTTTTACTGATGATATATTTCGCCTTCACGCATTTTTAGTTTAATACCGAAGTGAACATTATAATTAGGACAGTGGAAGTGGAAAAGTAATTTAAGTTAGTCAGTCCCCTAGTGTTGGTAGGTGATGCAAATATGTTGTCTGATATACCATAGTGAAATCTTGGCACACAACACTTGTACAACTTTTGGTAACAAATTACCCGACATACGGGCTTAGTCTGGTACCATTAGTGGGCTTGATAGATCAATAATATTGTTTTCACTCATATCACCTTCGCTATGGAATTTAAATGGATTTCCCATGACAGGAACACTAAAACAAAAATATTTTCTCGTTTTCTTTAAAAACAGGAAAAAATTGAAATAACTTTTTTTTCAATTTTAAGTAATAGGATGATAAAAATTTGGAAGTTGAGGTGAAATTAAGCATAAAGAAATGTATATTAGCAGTAATGGTACTTATAATTGTTGTATGATTAATAAAACATGGGATGTCTAAATGTTAATGACTATTTGTACGGAGGTAAACATGTCAGTTGAAGGAGAGGAAGACTAGCTCACCTCTTTCATGTCTGAAGAAACACTGAGGGACGCTCACCTCTTTCATGTCTGAAGAAACACTGAGGGACGCTCACCTCTTTCATGTCTGAAGAAACACTGAGGGACGCTCACCTCTTTCATGTCTGAAGAAACACTGAGGGACGCTCACCTCTTTCATGTATGAAGAAACACTGAGGGACGCTCACCTCTTTCATGTCTGAAGAAACACTGAGGGACGCTCACCTCTTTCATGTCTCAAGAAACACTGAGGGACGCTCACCTCTTTCATGTCTGAAGAAACACTGAGGGACGCTCACCTCTTTCATGTCTGAAGAAACACTGAGGGACGCTCACCTCTTTCATGTATGAAGAAACACTGAGGGACGCTCACCTCTTTCATGTCTGAAGAAACACTGAGGGACGCTCACCTCTTTCATGTCTGAAGAAACACTGAGGGACGCTCACCTCTTTCATGTCTGAAGAAACACTGAGGGACGCTCACCTCTTTCATGTCTGAAGAAACACTGAGGGACGCTCACCTCTTTCATGTATGAAGAAACACTGAGGGACGCTCACCTCTTTCATGTCTGAAGAAACACTGAGGGACGCTCACCTCTTTCATGTCTCAAGAAACACTGAGGGACGCTCACCTCTTTCATGTCTGAAGAAACACTGAGGGACGCTCACCTCTTTCATGTCTGAAGAAACACTGAGGGACGCTCACCTCTTTCATGTATGAAGAAACACTGAGGGACGCTCACCTCTTTCATGTCTGAAGAAACACTGAGGGACGCTCACCTCTTTCATGTCTCAAGAAACACTGAGGGACGCTCACCTCTTTCATGTCTGAAGAAACACTGAGGGACGCTCACCTCTTCCATGTCTGAAGAAACACTGAGGGACGCTCACCTCTTTCATGTCTGAAGAAACACTGAGGGACGCTCACCTCTTTCATGTATGAAGAAACACTGAGGGACGCTCACCTCTTTCATGTCTGAAGAAACACTGAGGGACGCTCACCTCTTTCATGTCTGAAGAAACACTGAGGGACGCTCACCTCTTTCATGTCTGAAGAAACACTGAGGGACGCTCACCTCTTCCATGTCTGAAGAAACACTGAGGGACGCTCACCTCTTTCATGTCTGAAGAAACACTGAGGGACGCTCACCTCTTTCATGTATGAAGAAACACTGAGGGACGCTCACCTCTTTCATGTCTGAAGAAACACTGAGGGACGCTCACCTCTTTCATGTGTGAAGAAACACTGAGGGACGCTCACCTCTTTCATGTATGAAGAAACACTGAGGGACGCTCACCTCTTTCATGTGTGAAGAAACACTGAGGGACGCTCACCTCTTTCATGTATGAAGAAACACTGAGGGACGCTCACCTCTTTCATGTCTGAAGAAACACTGAGGGACGCTCACCTCTTTCATGTCTGAAGAAACACTGAAGGACGCTCACCTCTTTCATGTCTGAAGAAACACTGAGGGACGCTCACCTCTTTCATGTCTGAAGAAACACTGAGGGACGCTCACCTCTTTCATGTCTGCAGAAACACTGAGGGACGCTCACCTCTTTCATGTCTGCAGAAACACTGAGGGACGCTCACCTCTTTCATGTCTGAAGAAACACTGAGGGACGCTCACCTCTTTCATGTATGAAGAAACACTGAGGGACGCTCACCTCTTTCATGTATGAAGAAACACTGAGGGACGCTCACCTCTTTCAAGGTTGAAGAAACACTGAGGGACGCTCACATCTTTCATGTCTGAAGAAACACTGAGGGACGCTCACATCTTTCATGTCTGAAGAAACACTGAGGGACGCTCACCTCTTTCATGTCTGAAGAAACACTGAGGGACGCTCACCTCTTTCATGTCTGAAGAAACACTGAGGGACGCTCACCTCTTTCATGTCTGAAGAAACACTGAGGGACGCTCACCTCTTTCATTGTTGAAGAAACACTGAGGGACGCTCACCTCTTTCATGTCTGAAGAAACACTGAGGGACGCTCACCTCTTCCATGTCTGAAGAAACACTGAGGGACGCTCACCTCTTTCATGTCTGAAGAAACACTGAGGGACGCTCACCTCTTTCATGTATGAAGAAACACTGAGGGACGCTCACCTCTTTCATGTCTGAAGAAACACTGAGGGACGCTCACCTCTTTCATGTGTGAAGAAACACTGAGGGACGCTCACCTCTTTCATGTATGAAGAAACACTGAGGGACGCTCACCTCTTTCATGTGTGAAGAAACACTGAGGGACGCTCACCTCTTTCATGTATGAAGAAACACTGAGGGACGCTCACCTCTTTCATGTCTGAAGAAACACTGAGGGACGCTCACCTCTTTCATGTCTGAAGAAACACTGAGGGACGCTCACCTCTTTCATGTCTGCAGAAACACTGAGGGACGCTCACCTCTTTCATGTCTGCAGAAACACTGAGGGACGCTCACCTCTTTCATGTCTGCAGAAACACTGAGGGACGCTCACCTCTTTCATGTCTGAAGAAACACTGAGGGACGCTCACCTCTTTCATTTGTGAAGAAACACTGAGGGACGCTCACCTCTTTCATGTCTGAAGAAACACTGAGGGACGCTCACCTCTTTCAAGTGTGAAGAAACACTGAGGGACGCTCACCTCTTTCATGTGTGAAGAAACACTGAGGGACGCTCACCTCTTTCATGTCTGCAGAAACACTGAGGGACGCTCACCTCTTTCATGTATGAAGAAACACTGAGGGACGCTCACCTCCTTCATGTCTGCAGAAACACTGAGGGACGCTCACCTCTTTCATGTATGAAGAAACACTGAGGGACGCTCACCTCTTTCATGTCTGAAGAAACACTGAGGGACGCTCACCTCTTTCATGTCTGAAGAAACACTGAGGGACGCTCACCTCTTTCATGTCTGAAGAAACACTGAGGGACGCTCACCTCTTTCATGTCTGAAGAAACACTGAGGGACGCTCACCTCTTTCATGTCTGAAGAAACACTGAGGGACGCTCACCTCTTTCATGTCTGAAGAAACACTGAGGGACGCTCACCTCTTTCATGTGTGAAGAAACACTGAGGGACGCTCACCTCTTTCATGTATGAAGAAACACTGAGGGACGCTCACCTCTTTCATGCCTGCAGAAACACTGAGGGACGCTCACCTCTTTCATGTATGAAGAAACACTGAGGGACGCTCACCTCTTTCATGTATGAAGAAACACTGAGGGACGCTCACCTCTTTCATGTCTGAAGAAACACTGAGGGACGCTCACCTCTTTCATGTCTGAAGAAACACTGACGGACGCTCACCTCTTTCATGTCTGAAGAAACACTGAGGGACGCTCACCTCTTTCATGTCTGAAGAAACACTGAGGGACGCTCACCTCTTTCATGTCTGAAGAAACACTGAGGGACGCTCACCTCTTTCATGTCTGAAGAAACACTGAGGGACGCTCACCTCTTTCATGTCTGAAGAAACACTGAGGGACGCTCACCTCTTTCATGTCTGAAGAAACACTTAGGGACGCTCACCTCTTTCATGTCTGAAGAAACACTGAGGGACGCTCACCTCTTTCATGTCTGAAGAAACACTGAGGGACGCTCACCTCTTTCATGTATGAAGAAACACTGAGGGACGCTCACCTCTTTCATGTCTGCAGAAACACTGAGGGACGCTCACCTCTTTCATGTGTGAAGAAACACTGAGGGACGCTCACCTCTTTCATGTATGAAGAAACACTGAGGGACGCTCACCTCTTTCATGTCTGAAGAAACACTGACGGACGCTCACCTCTTTCATGTCTGAAGAAACACTGAGGGACGCTCACCTCTTTCATGTCTGCAGAAACACTGAGGGACGCTCACTCTTTCATGTATGAAGAAACACTGAGGGACGCTCACCTCTTTCATGTCTGAAGAAACACTGAGGGACGCTCACCTCTTTCATGTCTGAAGAAACACTGAGGGACGCTCACCTCTTTCATGTCTGAAGAAACACTGAGGGACGCTAATCTATACCATGTCTGAAGAAACACTGGGGGACGCTCACCTCTTTCGTGTCTGAAGAAACACTGAGGGACGCTCACCTCTTCCATGTCTGCAGAAACACTGAGGGACGCTCACCTCTTCCATGTCTGCAGAAACACTGAGGGACGCTCACCTCTTCCATGTCTGCAGAACCACTGAGGGACGCTCACCTCTTCCAGGTCTGCAGAAACACTGAGGGACGCTCACCTCTTCCATGTCTGGAGAAACACTGAGGGACGCTCACCTCTTCCATGTCTGGAGAAACACTGAGGGACGCTCACCTCTTCCATGTCTGGAGAAACACTGAGGGACGCTCACCTCTTCCATGTCTGAAGAAACACTGAGGGACGCTCACCTCTTTCATGTCTGAAGAAACACTGAGGGACGCTCACCTCTTTCATGTCTGAAGAAACACTGAGGGACGCTCACCTCTTTCATGTCTGAAGAAACACTGACGGACGCTCACCTCTTTCATGGTTGAAGAAACACTGAGGGACGCTCACCTCTTTCATGGTTGAAGAAACACTGAGGGACGCTCACCTCTTTCATGGTTGAAGAAACACTGAGGGACGCTCACCTCTTTCATATCTGAAGAAACACTGTCGGACGCTCACCTCTTTCATGTCTGAAGAAACACTGAGGGACGCTCACCTCTTTCATGTCTGAAGAAACACTGAGGGACGCTAATCTATACCATGTCTGAAGAAACACTGGGGGACGCTCACCTCTTTCGTGTCTGAAGAAACACTGAGGGACGCTCACCTCTTCCATGTCTGCAGAAACACTGAGGGACGCTCACCTCTTCCATGTCTGCAGAAACACTGAGGGACGCTCACTTCCATGTTTGAAGAAACACTGAGGGACGCTAATCTATACCATGTCTGAAGAAACACTGAGGGACGCTCACCTCTTTCGTGTCTGAAGAACCACTGAGGGACGCTCACCTCTTCCATGTCTGCAGAAACACTGAGGGACGCTCACCTATACCATGGTTGAAGAAACACTGAGAGACGCTCACCTCTTCCATGTCTGCAGAAACACTGAGGGACGCTCACCTCTTTCATGTCTGAAGAAACACTGAGGGACGCTCACCTCTTCCATGTCTGGAGAAACACTGAGGGACGCTCACCTCTTTCATGTCTGAAGAAACACTGAGGGACGCTCACTTCTTCCATGTCTGAAGAAACACTGAGGGACGCTCACCTCTTTCATGTCTGAAGAAACACTGAGGGACGGTCACATCTTTCATGTCTGAAGAAACACTGAGGGACGCTCACCTCTTTCATGTCTGAAGAAACACTGAGGGACGCTCACCTCTTTCATGTCTGAAGAAACACTGGGGGACGCTCACCTCTTTCATGTCTGAAGAAACACTGAGGGACGCTCAACTCTTTCATGTCTGAAGAAACACTGAGGGACGCTCACCTCTTTCATGTATGAAGAAACACTGAGGGACGCTCACCTCTTTCATGTCTGAAAAAACACTGAGGGACGCTCACCTCTTTCATGTATGAAGAAACACTGAGGGACGCTCACCTCTTTCATGTATGAAGAAACACTGAGGGACGCTCACCTCTTTCAAGGTTGAAGAAACACTGAGGGACGCTCACATCTTTCATGTCTGAAGAAACACTGAGGGACGCTCACATCTTTCATGTCTGAAGAAACACTGAGGGACGCTCACCTCTTTCATGTCTGAAGAAACACTGAGGGACGCTCACCTCTTTCATGTCTGAAGAAACACTGAGGGACGCTCACCTCTTTCATGTCTGAAGAAACACTGAGGGACGCTCACCTCTTTCATTGTTGAAGAAACACTGAGGGACGCTCACCTCTTTCATGTATGAAGAAACACTGAGGGACGCTCACCTCTTTCATATCTGAAGAAACACTGACGGACGGTCACCTCTTTCATGTCTGAAGAAACACTGAGGGACGCTAATCTATACCATGTCTGAAGAAACACTGGGGGACGCTCACCTCTTTCGTGTCTGAAGAAACACTGAGGGACGCTCACCTCTTCCATGTCTGCAGAAACACTGAGGGACGCTCACCTCTTCCATGTCTGCAGAAACACTGAGGGACGCTCACTTCCATGTTTGAAGAAACACTGAGGGACGCTAATCTATACCATGTCTGAAGAAACACTGAGGGACGCTCACCTCTTTCGTGTCTGAAGAACCACTGAGGGACGCTCACCTCTTCCATGTCTGCAGAAACACTGAGGGACGCTCACCTATACCATGGTTGAAGAAACACTGAGAGACGCTCACCTCTTCCATGTCTGCAGAAACACTGAGGGACGCTCACCTCTTTCATGTCTGAAGAAACACTGAGGGACGCTCACCTCTTCCATGTCTGGAGAAACACTGAGGGACGCTCACCTCTTTCATGTCTGAAGAAACACTGAGGGACGCTCACTTCTTCCATGTCTGAAGAAACACTGAGGGACGCTCACCTCTTTCATGTCTGAAGAAACACTGAGGGACGCTCACATCTTTCATGTCTGAAGAAACACTGAGGGACGCTCACCTCTTTCATGTCTGAAGAAACACTGAGGGACGCTCACCTCTTTCATGTCTGAAGAAACACTGGGGGACGCTCACCTCTTTCATGTCTGAAGAAACACTGAGGGACGCTCACCTCTTTCATGTCTGAAGAAACACTGAGGGACGCTCACCTCTTTCATGTATGAAGAAACACTGAGGGACGCTCACCTCTTTCATGTCTGAAAAAACACTGAGGGACGCTCACCTCTTTCATGTATGAAGAAACACTGAGGGACGCTCACCTCTTTCATGTATGAAGAAACACTGAGGGACGCTCACCTCTTTCAAGGTTGAAGAAACACTGAGGGACGCTCACATCTTTCATGTCTGAAGAAACACTGAGGGACGCTCACATCTTTCATGTCTGAAGAAACACTGAGGGACGCTCACCTCTTTCATGTCTGAAGAAACACTGAGGGACGCTCACCTCTTTCATGTCTGAAGAAACACTGAGGGACGCTCACCTCTTTCATGTCTGAAGAAACACTGAGGGACGCTCACCTCTTTCATTGTTGAAGAAACACTGAGGGACGCTCACCTCTTTCATGTATGAAGAAACACTGAGGGACGCTCACCTCTTTCATATCTGAAGAAACACTGACGGACGCTCACCTCTTTCATGTCTGAAGAAACACTGAGGGACGCTCACCTCTATCATGTCTGAAGAAGCACTGAGGGACACTTACCTCTTTCATGTCTGAAGAAACACTGAGGGACGCTCACCTCTTTCATATCTGAAGAAACACTGAGGGACGCTCACTTCCATGTTTGAAGAAACACTGAGGGACGCTAATCTATACCATGTCTGAAGAAACACTGAGGGACGCTCACCTCTTTCGTGTCTGAAGAACCACTGAGGGACGCTCACCTCTTCCATGTCTGCAGAAACACTGAGGGACGCTCACCTATACCATGGTTGAAGAAACACTGAGGGACGCTCACTTCTTCCATGTCTGAAGAAACACTGAGGGACGCTCACCTCTTCCATGTCTGGAGAAACACTGAGGGACGCTCACTTCTTCCATGTCTGAAGAAACACTGAGGGACGCTCACCTCTTCCATGTCTGCAGAAACACTGAGGGGCGCTCACCTCGTTGAACCTTAAGAGGCCGTCTGCTAATAACATGTTCATTTTTTCACTATAATCTACCTTGTCCATAATTACTATAGCATTTGCTTTGTCTGTTTCGTAAGGTGAAGTCCAGGATCTTTAATTCATGGTATAACTTAACAAGTCTTTGTGAACAACTGTGTTGCTCAGGTCTGACCTTAACAATGTCTCTTAATATTGCTTCTCTCAGAGAGTTACTGTGTTGTTCTTGGTATGAGAAGCCTTCGTGTAAGTGTTGTGTGTTATGGTGTAGGTCATGGTATGAATCATGGTGTATTTCTTGGTATGAGAAGCCTGGGTGTAAGTGAAGTGTGTCATGGTACTGTTCTTGGTATGGGGAGCCTTGGTGTAAGTGTAGTGTGTCATGGTGAAGGTTTTGGTATGAGAAGCCTGGGTGTAAGTGTAGTGTGCCATGGTGTTGTTTTTGGTATGAGGAACCTGGGTGTAAGTATAGTGTGCCATGGTGTAGGTTTTCGTACGAGAAGCCTGGGAGTAAGTGTAGTGTCATGGTATAGGTCTTGGTATGAGAAGCTTGGGTGTAAGTGTAGTGTGTCATGGTGTAGGTCTTGTTATGAGAAGCCTGGGAGTAAGTGTAGTGTGTCCTGGTGTAAGTCTTGGTATGAAAAGTCTGGGTGTAAGTGTAGTGTCATGGTTTAGGTTTTGGTATGAGAAGCCTTGGTGTAAGTGTAGTGTGCCATGGTGTAGGTCTTGGTACGAGAAGCCTGGGTGTAAGTGTAGTGTGTCATAGTGTAGGCCTTGTTATGAGAAGCCTGGGTATAAGTGTAGTGTGTCATGGTGTAGAAATGTCGTCAAGAAATTAGAGAAAGAGTAAATTTTTTTACTAAGGTAACTCAACGTGAGGACACTGGAGGAAAGGAGGGGTAGAGGGAACATGATAACAACGTAAAAATACTGAAAAAATTGACAAGGTGAACAGGAACAGAATGTTTCAGAGATGGGACACAGGAACAAGAGGACACTACTGGAAGTTGAAGACTCAGGTGAGTCTTAGGATTGTTAGGAAGTATTTCTTCAGCCTCAGAGTTGTCAGTAAGTGCAACAATCTTGAGAGTGAATCAGTGGAGGCAGTATCCATACATTGTTTTAAGAAGAGGTATGAAAAGGATCTTGGAGCCGGAAAAGAGTGACCTAGTAGCAACTAGCGACGATTTGGGCCCAGGAGCTGTGACTCAGCCCCTGCAACCACATATAGGTGAGTACACATACACACACACACACATACCATTACATCCACACATATACTAACACACACACACATACCATTACATCCATACATATACTAACACACGCACACACATACACACACACACACACACACACACACACACACACACACACACACACACACACACACACACACACACACACACACACACACACACACACACACACACACACACACACACACACACACACACACACACACACACAGTCACGCAGACGTGGGTGCACAAGGCTCCGAGAATCTTAGTGTTTTTAAGGCGTGCAGTAACTGCTAGCAGTAATCAGTGGTAGTGACAACGTCAGTGAACAATACTACGAGTGATAACCAAAGTTATTCGTTTAAAAAAATCGAGAGGAAGCCTGTAATCGTTAATATTTCAAAGTGCCAAACCGTTAGGGGCCTAGTAGGCACCTGATACCGCACAGATTCAAATATACAAAGATCAAAGTGAGTGTGGAAGCGGGAGTTCAAGAGTTACGAGAGACTGGTTAACAAGTGGAATGTGGGGCACCATACAGTGAGAGTGAAAAAGTTAATAAGCAAAGGAGAAAGGAAAAATAAAATATATAACAAGAGAAGGTGGCAGTAGTAGGCCTGCTGAAGCAGTGATGCCACAACATTTGTGTGACATTATTTATATAAAGTGTAACCACTGAATGTGAAGTGTATTCCATCTTAAGTGGAAAGTGAAATCACTTGAGGAACATGGGATGCATGAGCATATATGGTTATAAACATCATGGGTGAAGGATTTTCAAAATAGCGATAGAAGGCCTATGTATGACGACTACGTCATCAGCATCTGGCAACCTGTCACTGCGCCACTGCCAGCGCAAGTATTGCTCACTTATTGTGGTTTCATGTTGTCAGATTCTGGATTCTGGTCTTGCATCACTGTTAGATACTGGTCACTCACTCCTGCAAGCTATTACCAGAATTAGAGTAGAAATAGCATAGATAAGGTGAAGTTAGTGTTGACGAGAGTGTGAGGAGTAAAGCGGTCTAGCGAGGGGTAACGTCAGACACTTGTTGAAGATGAGACAAGCTAAATTTTACAACCTTGTTACTTTCTGCATTTTATAAGTAGAACTGATAAGTGCTAGAATTACTATTGGTAAGTTTTAGTTTGAATACTTAGAAGTGGGGGCACACACACACACATACACACACACACACACACACACACACACACACACACACACACCCTCTAACACGTCCCCCACTCTAACATCTCTCCCCCTCTAACATCTCTCCCCCTCTCATTATATCTCCCCTCTCCCATTTCCCATCTCTCTCTCCCCCTATCCTCTCTCTCCCCTCGCTTCCATCTCCTCCTCTCTTCAGCTTCTCCCCTGTCTCTCCACCTCTCTCTCCCCTCTCTTTGCTCTCTCTCTCTCTCCCATTTTCCCTTCTCACTCCCCCCTCTCTCCTACCCTTCCCTTCTCTTTCCCTCTCTCGCTCTCTTTCTCCCCCTTTTTCCCTTCTCACTCTCCCCCTCTCGCTTTCCTTCTAACTTTTCTCTCTCTCTCTCTCTCTCTCTCTCTCTCTCTCCTCTCTCTCTCTCTCTCTCTCTCTCTCTCTCTCTCTCTCTCTCTCTCTCTCTCTCTCTCTCTCTCTCTCTCTCTCTCTCTCTCTCTCTCACTCTTTTCTCTTTCCCCCCCCCCAAAAAAAAAAAAAAAAAAAAAAAATGGGGACTCGAAGGAACCAGGGATCAGATGAAAATGGTTCTGGTAGGGAGGAGTGGATAGAGGGGCAGTGGAAAAAGATGGAAAAACAGTGGGAGAGAAAATTAGGAGAGCTTTCTGAAAAATGGAGGCAGAGCTTTCTGTGAAATTAGAAAAGAGGTTGGAGAAGGAGAAGAAGAATTGGGAGGCACAAGTTGAAACTGCAGTAGCCAGGATAAGGGTCCTCGAAGATGAGGTAAACAGGCTGAAGCAAGATACAAGGGCATTGACCAGAGAAGACACAGCATATGAAGCTGAGAGGCCAAACAGAGAGGATGGAGATATGAATTATGCTAAGATCATATCAGGCGCCAAAAAGGGCCAAGGAGTGAAAGGGGGGAGCAGCTGGGTGCAGATGGAGAGGGTGATAGGCCAAATGCGGAGGCACAGCCATGCTACCAAGAGCCACGGGAAAAAATAAGGGAGAAAATGACCACATACAGGCAGGATCCAGAGTCACAGAGGGTGAGGCAATGGGAGGAGGAAACGGCAAAATCAGTGTCTATCCATGGGCTTCAGGAGAGAGAGGAAAGGACACACACTGAAAGGCAGCAGGAAGAAAGCAAGGAGATTGAGAAAATCATCACGGAAATAGGTGAAGAGATGGATGAGATTGTAAATTTTCAGAGAATAGGGGGGTACTCGAAGGGAAGAAACCGACCAATCAAGCTAATTCTCAGGACGGAAACAGTGTGGAACAGGATCCTCCAAGAGAAACCATGGTTGAAATACTCGGAAGAGTACAAGAGGGTGTTCCTAGACAGAGACAGAACACAAACAGAATGACAGCAGCTGAGGGAGAGGACAAAAAAGCGAAAGGAGTTAGGAAAAGAGACAAGGATGGAACCAGCAGAGGTCAGTCAGAGTAGAACAGAACAGCAAGGGCAAGCACACACAAAACTATTCTCAGAACCATACAACCTATCACATAATCCCAACACACACTACAATCCATACCCACAGCCTCCACCCAACACCGAGCTATAGAATCCCACAGTATGCTACCAGGTCTCCCACCCTCACAGGCCCCCCAAACCACAGTGTTGGAAAGGAAACTGAAGGTATGGTACACAAACGCTGATGGAATAACAAATAAGTGGGAGGAGTGGCATGAAAGAGTCAAAGAGGCATCACCAGACATCATAGCTCTCACAGAAACCAAGCTTACAGGTATGATAACAGATGCCATCTTTCCAACGGGATACCAAATCCTGAGGAAAGACAGAGGGAACAGGGGGGTGGAGGAGTGGCATTGATGATCAAAAATCGCTGGAATTTTTATGAGCTGGAGAGAGGAGACAGCGGAGAAGAAAGTGATTGCATAGCGGGAACACTTCACTCTGGAGGTCCCAAGGTGATAATAGCAGTGATGTATAACCCACCACAGAACAGCAGGAGGCCAAGGCAAGAGTACGACGAGAGCAATAGAGTGGAGGTTGACACACTAGCTACAGTGGCCAGAAGAGCTCATGCATGGAGAGCAAAGCTCCTGATCATGGGTGACTTTAACTACAAGGAGATCAATTGTGAGAACTTGGACCCGCATGGGGGCCAAGAT
The DNA here is from genome assembly GCF_038502225.1 of Cherax quadricarinatus. NCBI lineage: Eukaryota > Metazoa > Arthropoda > Malacostraca > Decapoda > Parastacidae > Cherax > Cherax quadricarinatus. The sequence goes on along the minus strand of NC_091352.1, from coordinate 24,502,080 downwards.
ACATGGAGGGCTAAGATGATGGAGGTGGTACTGGAAAACTTCATGTACCAACACGTAAGGGACACTACAAGAGAGAGAGGAGAGGATGAACCAGCAAGACTGGACTTAGTATTCACCTTGAGTAGTGCAGATATCGAGGACATCACATATGAAAGACCCCTTGGGGCCAGTGATCATGTGGTTTTAAGCTTCGAATACACAGTAGAGCTACAAGTGGAGGGAGAAGCAGGAAGGCCAGGACGAATGAAGCCAAACTACAAGAAAGGGGACTACACAGGAATGAGGAACTACCTGAACGGGGTTCAGTGGGACAGAGAACTGGCAGGGAAGCCAGTTAATGAGATGATGGAATATGTAGCAACAATGTGCAAGGAGACTGAGGAGAGGTTTGTACCCAAGGGTAACAGGAATAATGAAAAAGCCAGGATGAGCCCATGGTTTACCCAAAGGTGCAGGGAGGCAAAAACCAAGTGTGCTAGGGAATGGAAGAAATATAGAAGACAAAGGACCCAGGAGAATAAGGAGAACAGTCGTAGAGCCAGAAACGAATATGCACAGATAAGAAGGGAGGCCCAAAGACAATATGAAAATGACATAGCAGCGAAAGCCAAATCTGACCCGAAACTGTTGTACAGCCACATCAGGAGGAAAACAACAGTCAAGGACCAGGTAATCAGGCTAAGGAAGGAAGGAGGAGAGACAACAAGAAATGACCGTGAAGTATGTGAAGAACTCAACAAGAGATTCAAAGAAGTGTTCACAGAGGAGACAGAAGGGACTCCAGAAAGACGGAGAGGTGGGGCACACCACCAAGTGCTGGACACAGTGCACACAACCGAGGAAGAAGTGAAGAGGCTTCTGAGTGAGCTAGATACCTCAAAGGCAATGGGGCCAGATAACATCTCCCCATGGGTATTGAGAGAGGGAGCAGAGGCGCTATGTGTACCCCTAACAACAATATTCAATACATCTATCGAAACAGGGAGATTGCCTGAGGCATGGAAGACAGCAAATGTAGTCCCAATCTTTAAAAAAGGAGACAGACATGAAGCATTAAACTACAGACCAGTGTCACTGACATGTATAGTATGCAAAATCATGGAGAAGATTATCAGGAGAAGAGTGGTGGAACACCTAGAAAGGAACGATCTCATCAACAGCAGCCAACATGGTTTCAGGGACGGGAAATCCTGTGTCACAAACCTACTGGAGTTCTATGACATGGTGACAGCAGTAAGACAAGAGAGAGAGGGGTGGGTGGATTGCATTTTCTTGGACTGCAAGAAGGCGTTTGACACAGTTCCACACAAGAGATTGGTGCAAAAACTGGAGGACCAAGCAGGGATAACAGGGAAGGCACTACAATGGATCAGGGAATACTTGTCAGGAAGACAGCAGCGAGTCATGGTACGTGGCGAGGTGTCAGAGTGGGCACCTGTGACCAGCGGGGTCCCGCAGGGGTCAGTCCTAGGACCAGTGCTGTTTCTGGTATTTGTGAACGACATGACGGAAGGAATAGACTCCGAAGTGTCCCTGTTTGCAGATGACGTGAAGTTTAGGAGAAGAATTCATTCAATCGAAGACCAGGCAGAATTACAAAGGGATCTGGGCAGGCTGCAGGCCTGGTCCGGCAATTGGCTCCTGGAGTTCAACACCACCAAGTGCAAAGTCATAAAGATTGGGGAAGGGCAAAGAAGACCGCAGGCGGAGTACAGTCTAGGGGGCAAGAGACAACAAACCTCGCTCAAGGAAAAAGATCTTGGGGTGAGTATAACTCCAGGCACATCTTCTGAAGTGCACATCAACCAAATAACTGCTGCAGCATATGGGCGCTATTGGAGTATGCGGCACCAGTTTGGAACCCACACCTAGTCAAACAAGTAAAGAAACTAGAGAAGGTGCAAAGGTTTGCAACAAGACTAGTTCCAGAGCTAAGAGGTATGTCCTACGAGGAGAGGTTAAGGGAAATCAACCTGACGAGACTGGAGGACAGGAGAGATAGGGGGGACATGATAACGACATACAAAATACTGAGAGGAATTGACAAGGTGGACAAAGACAGGATGTTCCAGAGATGGGACACAGCAACAAGGGGACACAGTTGGAAGTTGAAGACACAGATGAATCACAGGGATGTTAGGAAGTATTTCTTCAGCCACAGAGTAGTCAGGAAGTGGAATAATTTGGGAAGCGATGTAGTGGAGGCAGAATCCATACATAGTTTTAAGCAGAGGTATGATAAAGCTCACGGTTCGTTGAGAGTGACCCAGTAGCGACCAGTGAGGAGGCGGGGCCAGGAGCTTGGACTCGACCTCTGCAACCTCAACTAGGTGAGTACAACTAGGTGAGTACTCACACACACACACACACACACACACACACACACACACACACACACACACACACACACACACACACACAAACACACCAGCACACACACACACACACGCACGCACGCACGCACGCACGCACGCACGCACGCACGCACGCACGCACGCACGCACGCACGCACGCACGCACGCACGCACGCACGCACGCACGCACGCACGCACGCACGCCTCTCGACACTGGAGGACAGGAGGGTCAAGGGAGACATATTAATGACATAAAAAACTGCGCAGAACAGGCAAGGTGACAAAGACGAGATGTTCCGGAGATGGGACACAGAAACAAGGGGTCACATTTGGAAGTTGACTCAGAAGAGTCAAAGGGATGTTAGGAAGTATTTCTTCAGTCATAAAGTTGTCAGGCCGTGGAATAGCCTATAAAAGACGTAGTGGAGCAGGAACCATACACAGTTTAAAGACGAGGTTTGATCAATCTCGTGGAGCAGGGAGAGAAGACCTAGTAGCAATCAGTGAAGAGGCGGGGCCAGGAGCTATGAATCGACCCCTGCAACCACGAATAGGGGAGTACACACACATTACTTTAATGAGAGCAACATCTCTTCTGACTGGATTTACCTGACATTAATAACATAAATAACTGACGTATTTCTCCTTACATCATAATAAGTTGTGTTCTGCATAACTTAGAACATTGTAAGTTGTGTTCTACATGACTTAGAACATTGTAAGCTGTGTTCTACATGACTTAGAACATTGTAAGTTGTGTTCTACATGACTTAGAACATTGTAAGTTGTGTTCTACATGACTTAGAACATTGTAAGTTGTGTTCTACATGACTTAGAACATTGTAAGCTGTGTTCTACATGACTTAGAACATTGTAAGTTGTGTTCTACATGACTTAGAACATTGCAAGTTGTGTTCTACATGACTTAGAACATTGTAAGTTGTGTTCTACATGACTTAGAACATTGTAAGCTGTGTTCTACATGACTTAGAACATTGTAAGTTGTGTTCTACATGACTTAGAACATTGTAAGTTGTGTTCTACATGACTTAGAACATTGCAAGTTGTGTTCTACATGACTTAGAACATTGTAAGTTGTGTTCTGCATGACTTAGAACATTGTACGTTGTGTTGTACATGACTTAGAACATTGCAAGTTGTGTTCTACATGACTTAGAACATTGTAAGTTGTGTTCTACATGACTTAGAACATTGTAAGTTGTGTTCTACATGACTTAGAACATTGTAAGTTGTGTTCTACATGACTTAGAACATTGTAAGTTGTGTTCTACATGACTTAGAACATTGTAAGTTGTGTTCTGCATAACTTAGAACATTGTACGTTGTGTTCTACATGACTTAGAACATTGTAAGTTGTGTTCTACATGACTTAGAACATTGTAAGTTGTGTTCTACATGACTTAGAACATTGTAAGTTGTGTTCTACATGACTTAGAACATTGTAAGTTGTGTTCTGCATAACTTAGAACATTGTACGTTGTGTTCTACATGACTTAGAACATTGTAAGTTGTGTTCTACATGACTTAGAACATTGTAAGTTGTGTTCTACATGACTTAGAACATTGTAAGTTGTGTTCTACATGACTCAGAACATTGTAAGTTGTGTTCTACATGACTTAGAACATTGTAAGTTGTGTTCTACATGACTTAGAACATTGTAAGTTGTGTTCTGCATAACTTAGAACATTGTACGTTGTGTTCTACATGACTTAGAACATTGTAAGTTGTGTTCTACGTGACTTAGAACATTGTAAGTTGTGTTCTACATGACTTAGAACATTGTAAGTTGTGTTCTACATGACTTAGAACATTGTACGTTGTGTTCTACATGACTTAGAACATTGTAAGTTGTGTTCTACATGACTTAGAACATTGTAAGTTGTGTTCTACATGACTTAGAACATTGTAAGTTGTGTTCTACATGACTTAGAACATTGTAAGTTGTGTTCTACATGACTCAGAACATTGTAAGTTGTGTTCTACATGACTTAGAACATTGTAAGTTGTGTTCTACATGATTTAGAACATTGTAAGTTGTGTTCTACATGACTTAGAACATTGAAAGTTGTGTTCTACATGACTTAGAACGTTGTAAGTTGTGTTCTACATGACTTAGAACATTGTAAGTTGTGTTCTACATGACTTAGAACATTGAAAGTTGTGTTCTACGTAACGTAGAACATTGTAAGTTGTGTTCTACATGACTTAGAACATTGTAAGTTGTGTTCTACATAACTTAGAACATTGTAAGTTGTGTTCTACATGACTTAGAACATTGTAAGTTGTGTTCTACATGACTCAGAACATTTTAAGTTGTGTTCTACATGACTCAGAACATTTTAAGTTGTGTTCTACATGACATAGAACATTGTAAGTTGTGTTCTACATGACTTAGAACATTGTAAGTTGTGTTCTACATGACTCAGAACATTGTAAGTTGTGTTCTACATGACTCAGAACATTGTAAGTTGTGTTCTACATGACTTAGAACGTTGTAAGTTGTGTTCTACAAGACTTAGAACATTGAAAGTTGTGTTCTACATGACTTAGAACATTGTAAGGTGTGTTCTACATGACTTAGAACATTGTAAGTTGTGTTCTACATGACTCAGAACATTTTAAGTTGTGTTCTACATGACTCAGAACATTTTAAGTTGTGTTCTACATGACATAGAACATTGTAAGTTGTGTTCTACATGACTCAGAACATTGTAAGTTGTGTTCTACATGACTTAGAACATTGAAAGTTGTGTTCTACATGACTTAGAACATTGAAAGTTGTGTTCTACATGACTTAGAACATTGTAAGTTGTGTTCTACATGACTTAGAACATTGTAAGTTGTGTTCTACATGACTTAGAACATTGTAAGTTGTGTTCTACATGACTCAGAACATTGTAACTTGTGTTCTACATGACTTAGAACATTGTAAGTTGTGTTCTACATGACTTAGAACATTGTAAGTTGTGTTCTACATGACTTAGAACATTGTAAGTTGTGTTCTACATGACTCAGAACATTGTAAGTTGTGTTCTACATGACTTAGAACATTGTAAGTTGTGTTCTACATGACTTAGAACATTGTAAGTTGTGTTCTACATGACTTAGAACATTGTAAGTTGTGTTCTACATGACTTAGAACATTGTAAGTTGTGTTCTACATGACTTAGAACATTGTAAGTTGTGTTCTACATGACTTAGAACATTGTAAGTTGTGTTCTACATGACTTAGAACATTGTAAGTTGTGTTCTACATGACTTAGAACATTGTAAGTTGTGTTCTACATGACTTAGAACATTGTAAGTTGTGTTCTACATGACTTAGAACATTGTAAGTTGTGTTCTACATGATTTAGAACATTGTAAGTTGTGTTCTACATGACTCAGAACATTGTAAGTTGTGTTCTACATGACTTAGAACATTGTAAGTTGTGTTCTACATGACTTAGAACATTGTAAGTTGTGTTCTACATGACTCAGAACATTGTAAGTTGTGTTCTACATGACTTAGAACATTGTAAGTTGTGTTCTACATGACTTAGAACATTGTAAGTTGTGTTCTACATGACTCAGAACATTGTAAGTTGTGTTCTACATGACTCAGAACATTGTAAGTTGTGTTCTACATGACTTAGAACATTGTAAGTTGTGTTCTACATGACATTGTAAGTTGTGTTCTACAGAACATTGTAAGTTGTGTTCTACATGACTCAGAACATTGTAAGTTGTGTTCTACATGACTTAGAACATTGTAAGTTGTGTTCTACATGACTTAGAACATTGTAAGTTGTGTTCTACATGACTCAGAACATTGTAAGTTGTGTTCTACATGACTCAGAACATTGTAAGTTGTGTTCTACATGACTCAGAACATTGTAAGTTGTGTTCTACATGACTCAGAACATTGTAATGTGTAAGTTGTGTTCTACATGATTTAGAACATTGTAAGTTGTGTTCTACATGACTCAGAACATTGTAAGTTGTGTTCTACATGACTCAGAACATTGTAAGTTGTGTTCTACATGACTTAGAACATTGTAAGTTGTGTTCTACATGACTCAGAACATTGTAAGTTGTGTTCTACATGACTCAGAACATTGTAAGTTGTGTTCTACATGACTTAGAACATTGTCAGAACATTGTAAGTTGTGTTCTACATGACTCAGAACATTGTAAGTTGTGTTCTACATGACTAGAACATTGTAAGTTGTGTTCTACATGACTCAGAACATTGTAAGTTGTGTTCTACATGACTCAGAACATTGTAAGTTGTGTTCTACATGACTCAGAACATTGTAAGTTGTGTTCTACATGACTCAGAACATTGTAAGTTGTGTTCTACATGACTTAGAACATTGTAAGTTGTGTTCTACATGACTCAGAACATTGTAAGTTGTGTTCTACATGACTCAGAACATTGTAAGTTGTGTTCTACATGACTTAGAACATTGTAAGTTGTGTTCTACATGACTCAGAACATTGTAAGTTGTGTTCTACATGACTTAGAACATTGTAAGTTGTGTTCTACATGACTCAGAACATTGTAAGTTGTGTTCTACATGACTCAGAACATTGTAAGTTGTGTTCTACATGACTTAGAACATTGTAAGTTGTGTTCTACATGACTTAGAACATTGTTTAGATGTAGTTGTGGATTTGAAAAAAAAATGAACATATTGTTATTTCTGTAATATGAGGTTTAATAAAACAAGCTGTATGAAGTTGGTATTGATTACAGGACGTTTATAAAGATGTCAAGAGCTCTCAGTTCCTACCATAACGTTTATAAAGATGTCAAGAGCTCTCAGTTCCTACCATAACGTTTATAAAGATGTCAAGAGCTCTCAGTTCCTACCATAACGTTTATAAAGATGTCAAGAGCTCTCAGTTCCTACCATAACGTTTATAAAGATGTCAAGAGCTCTCAGTTCCTACCATAACGTTTATAAAGATGTCAAGAGCTCTCTGTTCCTACCATAACGTTTATAAAGATGTCAAGAGCTCTCAGTTCCTACCATAACGTTTATAAAGATGTCAAGAGCTCTCAGTTCCTACCATAACGTTTATAAAGATGTCAAGAGCTCTCAGTTCCTACCATAACGTTTATAAAGATGTCAAGAGCTCTCAGTTCCTACCATAACGTTTATAAAGATGTCAAGAGCTCTCAGTTCCTACCATAACGTTTATAAAGATGTCAAGAGCTCTCTGTTCCTACCATAACGTTTATAAAGATGTCAAGAGCTCTCAGTTCCTACCATAACGTTTATAAAGAATATCAAGAGCTCTCAGTTCCTACCATAACGTTTATAAAGATGTCAAGAGCTCTCAGTTCCTACCATAACGTTTATAAAGATGTCAAGAGCACTCAGTTCCTACCAATCAAAATCGACATCATTAACACTGTCCACTTCCTTGTAGGTCCAGCTGGGATGTGTCTGGGTCTGGGAACCCGCTCAGCGAGGTTCCAACAGGATCACAGCCAGAGTCTGCCAGGACGGGACTTCCACTACTACCCCTCCTCCCAGTCATCCTCATCTTCCTCCTCAAAGAGTAGGAGCCAAGAGGAAGTAGCTGGCACCCTCACTATCAACCAGGAGTCGGGCAGTGCCAACAACCATCTCTCACTCAATGGTGTAGAGGTGCCAGTATACAAGTTCAGAGGAGAGGACGCAGAACTAAAGTGTCGTTACGACCCTGGTACTGATCCGCTGTACTCAGTCAAGTGGTATAAAGATGACAGAGAGTTCTACAGGTAGGTGAACCTCATGACTCACGAAAGAGTAATAACACGATCGCAAACAAACCGCGGAACGAGCGGGGTTTGTGCTAATAGCGAGTGAGTCAAAACTCTAGCCCAGTGAGTAACCCAGTGGACCAGATGTCTTCAATAAGATTCTTCCAACTATGTGTATGTATATACCCCACTCGTTCCGCATTTTTTTTTTTTTTTTAGGTTTACGTCAGGTTTTTCTCAAAGTTTGGTCTCTCTCTCCCTGCCCCTGTTTCTCAAGAGTACAGGAAAGAGGATCGAGCCTTCAACACTCTTTGTTCATATACAATAACGTTAATTTATAAGTGAGTGCCTCTCCACATAAAATGAATCATCAGCTTAACTTGAACTAATGATCAAACTTCAGAACACAGAGTTGTGCAGACTGATGATCAGACTTCATAACACAGAGTCGTGCAGACTGATGATCAGGCTTCAGAACACAGAGTTGTGCAGCGTGATGATCAGGCTTCAGATCACAGAGTTGTGCAGAGTGATGATCAGGCTTCACATCACAGAGTTATGCAGAGTGATGATCAGGCATCATAACACAGAGTTATGAAGAGTAATGATCAGACTTCAGATCACAGAGTTGTGCAGTGATGATCAGGCTTCGGAACACAGAGTTGTGCAGACTGATGATCAGGCTTCAGAACACAGAGTTGTGCAGAGTGATGATCAGGCTTCAGAACACAGAGTTGTGCAGACTAATGATCAGGCTTCAGAACACACAGATGTGCAGAGTGATGATCAGGCTTCAGAACACAGAGTTGTGCAGAGAGATGATCAGGATTCAGAACACAAAGTTGTGTTACTGATGATCAGACTTCAGAACACAGAGCTGTGCAGAGAGATGATCAGGCTTCATACCACAGAGTTGTGCAGACTTATGATCAGGCTTCAGAACACACAGATGTGCAGAGTGATGATCAGGCTTCAGAACACAGAGTTGTGCAGAGAGATGATCAGGATTCAGAACACAAAGTTGTGTTACTGATGATCAGGCTTCAGATCACAGAGTTGTACAGAGAGATGATCAGGCTTCATAACACAGAATTGTGCAGACTGATGATCAGGCTTCAGAACACAGAGTTGTGCAGACTGATGATCAGACTTCAGAACACAGAGTTACGAAGAGTGATGATCAGGCTTTAGAACGCAGAGTTGTGCAGTGGTGATCAGGCTTCATAACACAGAGTTGTGCAGAGTGATGATCAGGATTCATAACACGGAGTTGTGCAGTGATGATCAGGCTTCTTAATACAGAGTTGTGCAGAGTGATGATTAGGCTTCATAACACAGAGTTGTGCAGAGTGATGATCAGGCTTCAGAACACAGAGTTGTGCAGATTGATGATCAGGCTTCAGTCCACAGAGTTGTGGAGAGTGATGATCAGGCTTCAGATCACAGAGTTGTGCAGTGATGATCAAGCTTCATAACACAGAGTTGTGTAGACTGCTGATCAGATTTCAGAACACATAGCTGTGCAGACTGATAATTAGGCTTCAGATCACAGAGTTCTGCAGAGTGATGATCAGGCTTCAGAACACAGAGTTGTGCACAGTGAAGATCAGGCTTCAGATTAGAGACTTGTGCTGAGTGATGATCAGGCTTCAGATCACAGAGTTGTGCAGAGTGATGATCAGGCTGATTCAGATCACAGAGTTGTGCAGAGTGATGATCAGGCTGATTCAGATCACAGAGTTGTGCAGAGTGTTGATCAGACTTCATAACACAGAGTTGTGAAGACTGATGATCAGGCATCATAACACAGAGTTGTGCAGAGTGAAGATCAGGCTTCAGTACACAGAGTTATTCAGAGTGAAGATCAGGCTTTAGAACGCAGAGTTTTGTAGAGTGAAGATCAGACTTCATTACAGAGAGTTGTGCAGACTGATGATCAGGCTTCAGAACACAGAGTTGGACAGAGTGAAGATCAGGCTTCAGATCACAAAGTTGTGCAGAGTGACGATCAGGTTTCAGATCACAGAGTTGAGCAGTGTTGATCAGGCTTCATAACACAGAGTTGTGCAGACTGATGATCAGGCTTCATGACACAGAGTTGTGCAGAGTGATGACCAGGCTTAATAACACAGAGTTGTGAAGACTGATGATCTGGCTTCAGATCACAGAGTTGTGCAGATTGATGATCAGGCTTCAGATCACAGAGTTGTGCAGAGTGATGATCAGGCTTCTGATCACAGAGCTGTGCGGTGATGATCAGGCTTCAGATCACAGAGTTTTCCAGAATGATGATCAGGCTTCAGAACACAGAGTTACGGAGAGTGGTGATCAGGATTCAGATCACAGAGTTGTGCAGTGATGATCAGGCTTCAGAACAAAGAGTTGGGAAGAGTGAAGATCAGGCTTCAGATCACAAAGTTGTGCAGAGTGACGATCAGGCTTCAGATCACAGAGTTGTGCAGTTATGATCAGGCTTCATAACACAGAGTTGTGTAGACTGATTATCAGGCTTCAGATCAGAGAGTTGTGCAGAGTGATGATCAGGCTTCAGTACATAGAGTTATTCAGAGTGAAGATCAGGCTTTAGAACACAGAGTTTTGTAGAGTGATGATCAGGCTTCATTACAGAGAGTTGTGCAGACTGATGATCAGGCTTCAGGTCACTGGGTTGTACAGAGTGATGATCAGGCTTCAGAACACAGAGTTGTTCAGAGTGAAGATCAGGCTTCAGATCACAGAGTTGTGCAGAGTGATGATCAGACTTTATAACACAGAGTTGAGCAGAGTGATAATCAGGTTTCAGAACACAGAGTAGTGAAGAGTGATGATCAGGTTTCAGAACACAGACATTTGTAGAGTGATGTTTAGGCTTCAGATTACAGAGTTCTGCAGAGTGACGATCACGATTCAGATCAGAGAGTTCTGCAGAGTGACAATCAGATTTCAGATCGCGGAGTTGTGCAGAGTGATGATCAGGCTTAAGAACAGAGAGTGGTGCAAAGTGATGATCAGGCTTCAGAACACAGAGTGGTTTAGAGTGATGATCAGGATTCAGATCACAGAGTTGTTCAGAGTGATGATCAGGCTTCATAACACAGAGTTGAGAAGAGTTATGATCAGACTTCAGAACACAGAGTTATGCAGAGTGAAGATCAGGCTTCATAACACAGAGTTGTGCAGAGTGATGATCAGGCTTCAGAACACAGAGTTGTGCAGACTGATGATCAGGCTTCAGATCACAGAGTTGTTCAGAGTGATGATCAGGATTCAGATCACAGAGTTGTGCAGAGTGATGATCAGGCTTAAGATCACAGAGTTGCGCAGAGTGATGATCAGGATTCAGAACACAAAGTTGTGCAGAGTGATGATCAGGCTTCAGAACACGGAGTTGCGCAGTGATGATCAGGCTGCAGAACACAGATTTGCGGAGCGACGATCAGGCTTCATAACACAGAGTTGTGCAGTGTGATGATCAGGCTTCATAATACAGAGTTGTGCAGAGTGATGATCAGGCTTCAGATCACAGAGTTGTTCAGAGTGATGATCAGGATTCAGATCACAGAGTTGTGCAGAGTGATGATCAGGCTTAAGATCACAGAGTTGTTCAGAGTGATGATCAGGTTTCAAATCACAGAGTTGTTCAGAGTGATGATCAGGCTTCAAATCACAGAGTTATTCAGAGTGAAGATCAGGCTTCAGAACACAGAGTTTTGCAGAGTGATGATCAGGCATCATAACACAGATTTGTGCAGAGTGATGATCAGGATTTAGATCTCAGAGCTATGCAGTGATGATCAGGCTTCATAACACAGAGTTCTGCAGAGTGATGATCAGGCTTCAGATCACAGAGTTGTGCAGATTGATGATCAGGCTTCGCAACACAGAGTTGTGCAGAGTGAAGATCAGGATTCAGATCACAGAGTTGTGCAGAGTGATGATCAGGCTTCAGAACACAGAGTTGAGTAGAGTGATGATCAGACTTCAGAACAGAGAGTTGCACAAAGTGATGATCAGACTTCATAATACAGAGTTGTGCAGAGTGATGATCAGGCTTCAGAACACAGATTTGTTCAGAGTGATGATCACGTTTCAGAACACAGAGTTGTGCAGAGTGATGATCAGGCTTCAGAACACAGAGTTGAGCAGAGTTATGATCAGGCTTCAGAACACAGAGTTGAGCAGAGTTATGATCAGGCTTCACATCACAGAGTTGTGCAGAGTGATGATCACGATTCAGATCAGAGATTTGTGCAGAGTGATGAACAGGCTTCAGATCAAAGAGTTGTGCAGAGTGATGATCAGACTTCATAACACAGAGTTATGCAGAGTGATGATCAGGCTTCATAACGCAGAGTTGTGCAGAGTGATGATTATCCCTTCAGATCACAGAGTTCTGCAGAATGATGATTGGGTTTCAGAACACAGAGTTGAGCAGAGTTATGATCAGGCTTCAGAACACAGATTTGTTCAGAGTGATGATCACGTTTCAGAACACAGAGTTGTGCAGAGTGATGATCAGGCTTCAGAACACAGAGTTGAGCAGAGTTATGATCAGGCTTCAGAACACAGAGTTGAGCAGAGTTATGATCAGGCTTCACATCACAGAGTTGTGCAGAGTGATGATCACGATTCAGATCAGAGATTTGTGCAGAGTGATGAACAGGCTTCAGATCACAGAGTTGTGCAGAGTGATGATCACGTTTCTGAACACAGAGTTTCGTTGAGTGATGATCAGGCTTCAGATCACAGAGATCTGCGGAGTGATGATCACGATTCAGATCAGAGAGTTGTGCATAGTGATGATCAGATTTCAGATCGCAGAGTTGTGCAGTGATGATCAGGCTTCATAACAAAGAGTTTTGCAGAGTGATGATCAGGCTTTATAACACAGAGTAGAGCAGAGTGATGATCAGGCTTCACATCACAGAGTTGTGCAGAGTGATGATCACGTTTCTGAACACAGAGTTTCGTTGAGTGATGATCAGGCTTCAGATCACAGAGATCTGCGGAGTGATGATCACGATTCAGATCAGAGAGTTGTGCATAGTGATGATCAGATTTCAGATCGCAGAGTTGTGCAGTGATGATCAGGCTTCATAACAAAGAGTTTTGCAGAGTGATGATCAGGCTTCAGATCACAGAGTTGTGAAGAGTGATGATCAGTCTTCAGAACACAGAGTTGTGCAGATTAATGATCAGGCTTCATAACTCAGAGTTGTGCAGACTGATGATCAGGCTTCAGATCACAGAGTTGTACAGAGTGGTGATCAGACTTCAGAACACAGAGTTATGCAGAGTGATGGTGAGGCTTCATGACACAGAGTTGTGCAGTGTGATGATCAGGCTTCAGATCACAGAGTTGTGCAGTGATGATCAGGCTTCATAATACAGAGTTGCGAAGTGTGATGATAAGGCTTCAGAACACAGATTTGTGAAGACTGATGATCAGGCTTCAGATCACAGAGTTGTGCAGAGTTATGATCAGGCTTCAGAACACAGAGTTGTGCAGAGTAATGATCAGGCTTCACATCACAGAGTTGAGCAGAGTGATGATCAGGATTCAGAACACAGAGTTGTACAGACTTATGATCAGGCTTTAGATCACAGAGCTGTGCAGAGTGTTGACCAGGCTTCATAACGCAGAGTAGTGCAGAGTGATGATCAGGCTTCAGAACACAGAGTTGTGAAGACTAATGATCAGACTTCAGTACACAGAGTTGTGCCGAGTGATGATCAGGCTTCATAACACGGAGTTGTGCAGACTGATGATCAGGCTTCAGATCACAGAGATAAGAAGAGGGATGATCAGGCTTCAGATCACAGAGTTGTGAAGAGTGATGATCAGGTTTCAGATCACAGAGATAAGAAGAGGGATGATCAGGCTTCACATTACAGAGTTATGCAGCATAATGAACAGGCTTCATAAAGCAGAGTTGTACAGACTTAAGATCAGGCTTCAGATCACAGAATTGTGCAGCTTGATGATCAATGTTCATAACGCAGAGTTGGGCATAGTAATGATCAGGCTTCTGAACACAGAGTTGTGCAGACTGATGATCAGACTTCAGAACTCAGAGTTGTGCAGAGTGACAATCAGGCTCCAGAACACAGAGTTTTGCCGGTTGATGATCAGGCTTCAAACACTGAGTTCTAAAGAGTGATGATCAGGCTTCACATCACAGAGATGTGCAGAATGATGATCAGGCTTCAGATTACAGAGTTCTGCAGAGTTGTTATCAGGATTCAGATCACAGAGTTGTGCAGAGTGATGATCAGGCTTCAGAACACAGAGTTATGCAGAGATGATCAGGCTTCATAACACAGAGTTGTGCAGAGTGATGATCAGGCTTCAGATCACAGGGTTGTGCAGAGTGATGATCAGGCTTCAGATCACAGGGTTGTGCAGAGTGATGATCAGTCTTCAGAACAACAAGTGATGCAGAGTGATGATAAGGCATCAGATCACAGAGTTGTGCAGACTGATGACCAGAATTCAGAACACAGAATTGTGCAGAGTGATTATCAGGCTTTAGAACACCGAGTTGTGCAGAGTGATGATCAATTTTCATAATACAGAGTTGTGCAGAGAGATGATTAGGCTTTACATCACGGAGCTATGCAGTGATGATAAGGCTTCATAACACAGAGTTGTGAAGAGTGATGATCAGTCTTCAGAACACAGAGTTGTGCAGACTGATGATCAGGCTTCAGAACACAGAGTTGTGCAGTGTGATGATCAGGCTTCAGATCACAGAGTTGTACAGAGTGGTGATCAGACTTCAGAACTCGGAGTTGTGCAGTGATGATCAGGTTTCACATCACAGAGTTGTGAAGACTAATGATCAGCCTTCAGTACACATGGTTGTGCAGACTGATGATCAGGCTACAGAACACAGAGTTGTGCAGACTGATGATCAGGCTACAGAACACAGAGTTGTGCAGACTGATGATCAGGCTACAGAACACAGAGTTGTGCAGACTGATGATCAGGCTACAGAACACAGAGTTGTGCAGACTGATGATTAGGCTACAGAACACAGAGTTGTGCAGACTGATGATTAGGCTACAGAACACAGAGTTGTGCAGACTGATGATTAGGCTACAGAACACAGAGTTGTGCAGACTGATGATCAGGCTACAGAACACAGAGTTGTGCAGACTGATGATTAGGCTACAGAACACAGAGTTGTGCAGACTGATGATTAGGCTACAGAACACAGAGTTGTGCAGACTGATGATTAGGCTACAGAACACAGAGTTGTGCAGACTGATGATTAGGCTACAGAACACAGAGTTGTGCAGACTAATGATCAGACTTCAGAACACAGAGTTGTGCAGACTGATGATCAGGCTTCAGATCACAGAGTTGTGCAGAGTAATGATCAGGCTTCACATCACAGAGTTGAGCAGAGTGATGATCAGGTTTCACATCACAGAGTTGTGAAGACTAATGATCAGCCTTCAGTACACATGTTGTGCAGACTGATGATCAGACTTCAGAATACAGAGTTGTACAGACTTATGATCAGGCTTTAGATCACAGAGCTGTGCAGAGTGTTGACCAGGCTTCATAACGCAGAGTAGTGCAGAGTGATGATCAGGCTTCAGAACACAGAGTTGTGAAGACTAATGATCAGACTTCAGAACACAGAGTTGTGCAAACTGATGATCAGACTTCAGAACACAGAGTTGTGCCGAGTGATGATCAGGCTTCATAACACGGAGTTGTGCAGACTGATGATCAGGATTCAGATCACAGAGTTGTGCAGAGATGATCAGGCTTCAGAGCACAGAGTTATGAAGAGTTTTGATCAGACTTCATAACACAGAGTTATGCAGTGATGATCAGGATTCATAACTCAGTTTTGCAGACTGATGATCAGGCTTCAGAACACAGAGTTGTGCAGATTAATGATCAGACTTCAGAACTCGGAGTTGTGCAGAGTGATGGTGAGGCTTCATGACACAGAGTTGTGCAGTGTGATGGTGAGGCTTCAGATCACAGAGTTGTGCAGATTGAAGTTCAGGCTTCAGAACAAAAAGTTGTGCAGAGTGAAGATCAGGCTTCAGAACTCGGAGTTGTGCAGACTGATGATCAGGCTTCTCATCACAGAGTTGTGAAGAGTGATGATCAGGCTTCAGAACACAGAGTTTTGTAGTGTGATGATCAAGCTTCAGATCACAG
This sequence comes from Cherax quadricarinatus, assembly GCF_038502225.1. Taxonomy (NCBI): domain Eukaryota; kingdom Metazoa; phylum Arthropoda; class Malacostraca; order Decapoda; family Parastacidae; genus Cherax; species Cherax quadricarinatus. The sequence goes on along the minus strand of NC_091352.1, from coordinate 24,485,785 downwards.
TGTTCTGCAGAGTGATGACCAGGATTCAGATCACAGAGCTGTGCAGAGTGTTGATCAGGCTTCATAACGCAGAGTAGTGCAGAGTGATGATCAGGCTTCAGAACACAGAGTTGAGCAGACTAATGATCAGACTTCAGAACACAGAGTTGTGCAGACTGATGATCAGGCTTAAAATCACAGAGTTGTGCAGAGTAATGATCAGGCTTCAGATCACAGTGTTGAAAAGAGGGATGATCAGCCTTCACATCACAGAGTTATGCAGCATAATGATCAGGCTTCATAACACAAAGTTGTACAGACTAAGATCAGGCTTCAGATCAGAGAGTTGCGCAGAGTGATGATCACGCTTCATATCACAGAGTTTTGCAGAGTGATGATCAGACTTCATAACACAGAGTTGTGCAGAGTGATGATCAGACTCCATAAAACAGAGTTGTGTAGAGTGATGATCAGACTTCAGAACACAGAGTTACGCAGAGTGATGATCAGGCTTCAGAGCACAGAGTTATGAAGAGTGATGATCAGGCTTCATAACACAGAGTTGTGCATAGTGATGATCAATCTTCATAACACAGAGTTGTGCAGACGCATGATCAGGCTTCAGATCACAGAGTTGTGCAGAGTGATGATCAGGCATCAGAACACAGAGTTGTGCAGAGTGATGATTAGGCTAAAGAATACAGAGTTGTGCAGAGTGATGATCAGGCTTCAGATCACAGAGTTGCGTAGAGTGATGATCAGGCTGCAGAACACAGATTTGTGAAGCGGTGATCAGCCTTCATAACACAGAGTGGTGCAGAGTGATGAACAGGCATCAGATCACAGAGCTGTGCACAGTGAAGATCATGCTTCAGATTACAGGGATGTGCCGAGTGATGATCATGCTACAGATCATAGAGGTGTGCAGAGTGAAGATCAGGCTTCATAACATAGAGTTGTGCAGACTGATGATCAGGCTTCAGATCACAGAGCTGTGCACAGTGAAGATCAGGCTTCAGATTACAGGGATGTGCCGAGTGATGATCATGCTACAGATCACAGAGGTGTGCAGAGTGAAGATCATGCTTCATAACACAGAGTTGTGCAGAGTGATGATCAGGCTTCAAACACAGAGTTCTAAAGAGTGATGATCAGGCTTCACATCACAGAGATGTGCAGAGTGATGATCAGGCTTCAGAACACAGAGTTGAGCAGACTTATGATCAGGCTTTCTAAAACAGAGTTGTGCAGAGTGATGATCAGGCTTCAGATCACAGGGTTGTGCAGAGAGATGATCAGGCTTCAGATCACAGAGTTGTGCAGAGTGATGATCAGGCTTCAGAACACAGAGTTGTTCAGAGAGATGATCTGGCTTCAGAACACAGAGTTTTGCTGAGTGATGATCAGGCTTCATAACAAAGAGTTTTGCAGAGTGATGACCAGGCTTCAGATCACAGAGTTGTGCAAAGTGATGATCAGGCTTCAGATCACAGAGTTGTGCAGAGTGATGATCAGGTTTCAGATCACAGAGTTGTGCAGAGTGTTGATCAGGCTTCATAACGCAGAGTAGTGCAGAGTGATGATAAGGCTTCAGAACACAGAGTTGTGCTGACTAATGATCGGCCTTCAGAACACATGGTTGTCCAGAGTGATGATCAGGCTTCAGATCACAGAGTTGTGCAGAGATGATCAGGCTTCATAACTCAAAGTTATGCAGACTGATGATCAGGCTTCAGACACAGAGTAGTGCAGAATGATGATCAGGTATCAGAACAGAGAGTTGTGCAGACTGTTGATCAGACTTCAGAACACAGAGTTGTGCCGAGTGATGATCAGGCTTCATAACACGGAGTTGTGCAGACTGATGTTCAGGCTTCAGATCACAGAGTTGTGCAGAGTGATGATCAGGTTTCAGATCACAGAGTTGTGAAGAGGGATGATCAGGCTTCAGAACACAGAGTTGTGCAGTATTGAGCAGGCTTCATAACAAAGAGTTTTGCAGAGTGATGATCAGGCTTCAGATCACAGAGTTGTGCAGTGATGATCAGGCTTCATAACACAGAGTTGTGCAGAGTGATGATCAGGCTTCAGATCACAGAGTTGAGCAGTGATGAGGAGGCTTCATAACACAGAGTTTTTCAGAGAGATGATCAGGCTTCATAACACAGAGTTGTGCAGAGTGGTGATCAGGCTTCATAAGGCAGAGTTGTGCAGAGTGATGATCAGACATCATAACACAGAGTTGAGCAGAGTGATGATCAGACTTCAGAACACAGAGTTATGCAGAGTGATGATCAGGCTTCATAACTCCGATTTGTGCAGAGTGATGATCAGGCTTCATAATACAGAGTTGTGCAGACTGATGATCAGGCTTCAGAACACAGAGTAGGGCAGACTAATGATCAGGCTTCAGATCACAGAGTTGTGCAGATTGACGATCAGGCTTCAGAGCACAGACTTGTTCAGAGTGATGATCAGGCTTCAGAAGACAGAGTTCTGCATAGTGATGATCAGGCTTCAGATCACAGAGTTGAGCAGAGTGATGATCATGCTTCAGATCACAGAGTTTTGCAGAGTGATGATCCGGCTTCAGACAACAGAGTTGTGCAGAGTGATGATCCGGCTTCAGACAACAGAGTTGTGCAGAGTGATGATCAGGCTTCACATAACAGAGTTGTGCAGAGTGATGATCAGGCTTCAGAACACAGAGTTGTGCAGAGTGATGATCAGCCTTCAGATCATATTGTTGTGCAGAGTGATGATCAGGCTTCATAACACAGAGTTGTGCAGAGTGGTGATCAGGCTTCAGAACACAGAGTTGTGCAGACTTATGATCGGACATCAGATCACAAGTTGTACAGAGTGAAGATCAGGCTTCAGATCACAGAGTTGTTCAGAGTGATGATCAGGCTTCAGAAGGCAGAGTTCTGCAGAGTGATGATCAGGCTTCAGATCACAGAGTTGTGCAGAGTGATGATCAGGATTCAGACAACAGAGTTGTGTAGAGTGATGATCAGGCTTCATAACACAGAGTTGTGTAGAGTGATGATCAGGCTTCATAACACAGAGTTGTGCAGAGTGATGAACAGGCTTCAGAACACAGAGTTGTGTAGAGTGATGATCAGGCTTCATAACACAGAGTTGTGCAGAGTGATGAACAGGCTTCATAACACAGAGTTGTGCAGAGTGATGATCAGGCTTCAGAACACAGGGTTGAGCAGGGTGATGATCAGGCTTCAGAACACAGAGTTGTGCAGACTGATGATCAGACATCATAACGCAGAGTTGCGTGTGCAGACTTATGATCAGACTTCAGATCACAGAGTTGTGCAGAGTGATGATCAGGCTTCATAACACAGAGTTGTGCAGAGTGATGATCAGGCTTCATAACACAGAGTTGTGCAGAGTGATGATCAGGCTTCATAACACAGAGTTGTGCAGAGTGATGATCAGGCTTCATAACACAGAGTTGAGCAGGGTGATGATCAGGCTTCAGAACACAGAGATGTGCAGATTGACGATCAGGCTTCAGAGCACAGAGTTGTTCAGAGTGTTGATCAGGCTTCAGAAGACAGAGTTCTGCAGAGTGATGATCAGGCTTCAGATCACAGAGTTGAGCAGAGTGATGATCAGGCTACGGAACCCAGAGTTTTGCAGAGTGATGATCATGCTTCAGATCACAGAGTTTTGCAGAGTGATGATCAGGCTTCATAACACAGAGTTGTGCAGAGTGATGATCAGGCTTCATAACACAGAGTTGTGCAGAGTGATGATCAGGCTTCATAACACAGAGTTGTGCAGAGTGATGATCAGGCTTCAGAACACAGAGTTGAGCAGGGTGATGATCAGG
>NC_091352.1:24436956-24476956 GCF_038502225.1 Cherax quadricarinatus | reverse complement strand
TCCTTTGGTTTATATAAATTAGATCCATTTATAATTAATAAAATTTGGTTAGAGTTTAATAAACCATTGGACAAATAATAAACCTTATTCCTTGGGTAGAATGATTTGTGGGTGGGTTGTCGTGAGGACCTGTCTAGTTGGACCAGCGGACCTACTGCAGTGTTCCTCTTTTCTTATGAGTCCGGTATTGTCGCGCGTCAGGTGTTTCTTTGTTGTGGGAGTTGACTGTGAGGTGTGGCCTAAGCCCTTTAATTGCCTTCCTTTGATGTATTACTTTCATAGTTCCTTGACAATGTGAGTAGTCATGAAAGCGCTTGGAATTTCACTACTCTTTCACAGTGGTTGTCTTGCATATTTTAAAATCACCTGTTTACTGTGATGTTATTGCATATATATATATATATATATATATATATATATATATATATATATATATATATATATATATATATATATATATATATATATATATATATATATATATACTATATATATATATATATATATATATATATATATATATATATATATATATATATATATATATATATATATATATATATATATATATATATATATATATATATAGGTATACAGGATACGAGTAAACACCTTCATCTGACACACAATCCTTGAAATAGATTGTTTAAAATACGTTAGAAATTATTAGTGTACACCGGGATACAGAGAGTTGGAGTTATGCAGTACAGATGTTCCTTCTATGAATGACGCATAAACAGAAATACATCTAATTTCATACTTCTCTATGCCAGAGATGGTCATGTTGAAGTCGTGTTGAAGTCATGTTGAAATCATGTTGAAGGGCACAATGTTGTCGTCCTCCTGTAACTTCCTCCAAGGCTTTTGTTCACTTCAGAGCCATTTAACATGACCTGTCCCATACCAGTCACTTCTGAGATACACCATACCAGTCACTTCTGAGATACACCATACCAGTCACTTCTGAGATACACCATATAAGTCACTTCTGAGATACACCATACCAGTCACTTCTGAGACACTGTAGATCAGGGATTCTCAACTTTTCCTCCATCACTAACCTCCCTCGGCTTGATGTATTTCTCCACTTACCCCTTTACTTCCATACAAAAATGTATCTTCATCATAAAGGGACAGTAAAACGAGAAGATCAGAAAAAATATATTATTGAATTATCAGGTACATCAAATATTTACCCCTTGCCATTGAGAATCACTGCTGCTGAGTTAAGGGATCTTAATGGATTATTCTAACTATGATTAAGAACAATTAACCAATTGTTTTATCTTTAATTACAATTAGATGTATATTCACACTCTGGTATAGCAGCTAATTGCTGCCTTATTTATTAGAAATAATTAAACTGTCACTAGTGAAGATCAAATCTGTGCAGATAATATTGGTTTATACAATAATTTATTAACTTAAAAGATTTAGCAGAAAGTTCTGCTAAATCTGCAGTTAACGAACCCTTACAGGGCAAAGTATTTCGTAGTGTTTCGTTAGGTCATGTACTATACACAAGCATCGTCTACACAGATAATACCGCATGACTCGTCATACCACGGGTGGGGATAGAACACGCGGTCAGAGAGTCATAAAACTCCAGATCGACGTGTTATCCACCACATGTCTAGCCAATAAAGGCTCCGGACAGCCATCATCATTATTTTTCCTCGTCTTTGCTGAATGAAAGATTAGCGAGTTACATGGTGCAGCAAGATTACTATGCTACAACGACGCGGAGACTGAATGTTATCATGGGCTTGTTACTGATTGATCTCCGTAACTGCAACGGTGTATTCGTTGATGAAGAATGTTCTTTCTTGTAACAATTTTTTTTATAAACATCACATCAACGTCATTTTATCTTAATCAGCAGGAGCTACGAACACAATACCTTTATCCAGCAGATGTTTCGAACACAATACCTTTATCCAGCAGATGCTACAAACACAACACCTTTATCCAGCAGATGCTACAAACACAACACCTTTATCCAGCAGATGCTACAAACACAACACCTTTATCCAGCAGATGCTACAAACACAACACCTTTATCCAGCAGATGCTACAAACACAACACCTTTATCCAGCAGATGCTACGAACATAACACCTTTATCCAGCAGATGCTACAAACACAACACCTTTATCCAGCAGATGCTACGAACACAATACCTTTATCCAGCAGATGCTACAAACACAACACCTTTATCCAGCAGATGCTACAAACACAACACCTTTATCCAGCAGATGCTACAAACACAACACCTTTATCCAGCAGATGCTACGAACATAACACCTTTATCCAGCAGATGCTACAAACACAACACCTTTATCCAGCAGATGCTACGAACACAATACCTTTATCCAGCAGATGCTACAAACACAACACCTTTATCCAGCAGATGCTACGAACATAACACCTTTATCCAGCAGATGCTACAAACACAACACCTTTATCCAGCAGATGCTACGAACACAATACCTTTATCCAGCAGATGCTACGAAAACAATACTTTTATCCAGATGCTACGAACACAACACTTTTATCCAGCAGATGCTACGAGAACATCACCTTTATCAAGCAGATGGTACAAAAACGACACCTTTATCTAAAGCAGGCGAGACACCACCGAAAGAAAATACATAGTTATGCCTAACAAAACTGTCGTTAAACAATTTTTCAACACTCTGTCCTATACCAGTTCCAAGTAGCCGCCATTGCCTCCACTAAGATCAAGAAAATCATCAGTAAAAAGCACCACCAACAGAGAATTACACAATCCCTTGCAACTAGTGCGACGAAAATACAAGGGCGAACAGACCTCCACTATTACTTTTCTAAACATATACGCCAGAGCAATGTACCCTTGAATAATGCTCCTGTTTCTCAAAGCACCTCCCACAACACCTTGATCCTCTCTACAGGGAAGCAAAACTCATTGTCCAAGAAGAAGAAGCTGAGGTACGCCAGACACATAGTTATGTCCAACAATTTCCACAAGACCAACGGCTTCTGAAACAGCTGATTCTTTTCCCAGTAAACTTTAACAAGAAAGTCAAGGAATGCAACATGGTCGTTTGCTCAAGATGGCTGGATCTTTTTCAGATTCAACCGTACTTAATTACTTGTTTTAACCAAAGGAACATGTAATATTTACACTTCCAATTTGACTCCGTACATCACTGAGTTTCCCATATACACTGTTGAAAATTTTAATAATTGTTCCAGGAATTATCCGTAACAATTAGGGATAACAATGTTTATAAAATGATGCAGGTGTATAATGCTGATGTGATTTTTAAAGGTAATAAGCCACAGGGGAACCAAACATCCCCTAAAATTTCCGTATTTATGATAATAAGTTCATTAAGTAAAGTGGAATTATTGATAATTACACACCTAGAATTACCACTAAACTTAAATAAAATATGTGTACTTAGTTACTAACACAATAGGAGAGTAGGAAGTTAAAACAAAGATGGCGGTGCAGGAAGCAGCCTAACCGGCGAATGTATGAAAACTTATCGAATTTCATAGTGACTGAAGGAAATACATTGACAAAATTTTCGTTTTAACATAAGGAAAGAGGAAATGCATGAGGATTATTTCAGATACATAACAAAATGGCAGAACAAAGACGTTATGGAGGCTAGGACTTTGGGTAGTTTCAAATTTAGGTTGGATAAATACATGAGTGGGATGGGTTGGATTTGAGTGGGACTTGCACATCAGAGCTTATTTCTTGGGTAGCATTGAAAATTGGGTTGGTCAAATGTTTGTTAGTGGGATGAATTGTAAAGGACCTGCCTAGTATGGGCCAGCAGGCCTGCTGCAGTGTTCCTCCTTTCTTATGTTCTTATGTTCTTATGTAAACAGAATGTGGTAGGTGAGTGAGACGCCATGTTGTCTGCCGCATGTATCACCACATTGACTCAAGGTTGAGGGACTGATTACCACAAACTCCTCCTGTTCTTCACCATTCTCCTTGGTATGGACTGTATGACTCCCAGTGTGTGATGTAAACCACACAGCAGATAACGTTGCTAGATGTTGACCAATTTTTAGTCGCTTTTTGTGTGGGAGATATTAACATATATAACCAAGGTAATATGTGGGAGGTATTAAGATATATCACCAAGGTAATACGTGGGAGGTATTAAGATATATAACTAAAGTAATACGTGGGAGGTATTAAGATATATAACTAAAGTAATACGTGGGAGGTATTAAGATATATAACTAAAGTAATACGTGGGAGGTATTAAGATATATAACTAAAGTAATACGTGGGAGGTATTAAGATATATAACTAAAGTAATACGTGGGAGTTATTAAGATATATAACTAAAGTAATACGTGGGAGGTATTAAGATATATAACCAAGGTAATATGTGGGAGATATTAAGATATATAACCAAGGTAATATGTGGGAGATATTAAGATATATAACTAAAGTAATACGTGGGAGATATTAAGATATATAACCAAGGTAATATGTGGGAGATATTAAGATATATAACCAAGGTAATATGTGGGAGGTATTAAGATATATAACCAAGGTAATATGTGGGAGATATTAAGATATATAACCAAGGTAATATGTGGGAGATATTAAGATATATAACCAAGGTAATATGTGGGAGATATTAAGATATATAACCAAGGTAATATGTGGGAGATATTAAGATATATAACCAAGGTAATATGTGGGAGATATTAAGATATATAACCAAGGTAATATGTGGGAGATATTAAGATATATAACCAAGGTAATATGTGGGAGGTATTAAGATATATAACCAAGGTAATATGTGGGAGATATTAAGATATATAACCAAGGTAATATGTGGGAGATATTAAGATATATAACCAAGGTAATATGTGGGAGATATTAAGATATATAACCAAGGTAATATGTGGGAGATATTAAGATATATAACCAAGGTAATATGTGGGAGGTATTAAGATATATAACCAAGGTAATATGTGGGAGATATTAAGATATATAACCAAGGTAATATGTGGGAGATATTAAGATATATAACCAAGGTAATATGTGGGAGATATTAAGATATATAACCAAGGTAATATGTGGGAGATATTAAGATATATAACCAAGGTAATATGTGGGAGATATTAAGATATATAACCAAGGTAATATGTGGGAGATATTAAGATATGTAACCAAGGTAATATGTGGGAGATATTAAGATATATAACCAAAGTAATATGTGGGAGATATTAAGATATATAACCAAGGTAATATGTGGGAGATATTAAGATATATAACCAAGGTAATATGTGGGAGATATTAAGATATATAACCAAGGTAATATGTGGGAGATATTAAGATATATAACCAAGGTAATATGTGGGAGATATTAAGATATATAACCAAGGTAATATGTGGGAGATATTAAGATATATAACCAAGGTAATATGTGGGAGGTATTAAGATATATAACCAAGGTAATATGTGGGAGATATTAAGATATATAACCAAGGTAATATGTGGGAGATATTAAGATATATAACCAAGGTAATATGTGGGAGATATTAAGATATATAACCAAGGTAATATGTGGGAGATATTAAGATATATAACCAAGGTAATATGTGGGAGATATTAAGATATATAACCAAGGTAATATGTGGGAGATATTAAGATATATAACCAAGGTAATATGTGGGAGATATTAAGATATATAACCAAGGTAATATGTGGGAGATATTAAGATATATAACCAAGGTAATATGTGGGAGATATTAAGATATATAACCAAGGTAATATGTGGGAGATATTAAGATATATAACCAAGGTAATATGTGGGAGATATTAAGATATATAACCAAGGTAATATGTGGGAGATATTAAGATATATAACCAAGGTAATATGTGGGAGATATTAAGATATATAACCAAGGTAATATGTGGGAGATATTAAGATATATAACCAAGGTAATATGTGGGAGATATTAAGATATATAACCAAGGTAATATGTGGGAGATATTAAGATATATAACCAAGGTAATATGTGGGAGATATTAAGATATATAACCAAGGTAATATGTGGGAGATATTAAGATATATAACCAAGGTAATATGTGGGAGATATTAAGATATATAACCAAGGTAATATGTGGGAGATATTAAGATATATAACCAAGGTAATATGTGGGAGATATTAAGATATATAACCAAGGTAATATGTGGGAGTTATTAAGATATATAACCAAGGTAATATGTGGGAGATATTAAGATATATAACCAAGGTAATATGTGGGAGATATTAAGATATATAACCAAGGTAATATGTGGGAGATATTAAGATATATAACCAAGGTAATATGTGGGAGATATTAAGATATATAACCAAGGTAATATGTGGGAGATATTAAGATATATAACCAAGGTAATATGTGGGAGATATTAAGATATATAACCAAGGTAATATGTGGGAGATATTAAGATATATAACCAAGGTAATATGTGGGAGATATTTAGATATATAACCAAGGTAATATGTGGGAGATATTAAGATATATAACCAAGGTAATATGTGGGAGATATTAAGATATATAACCAAGGTAATATGTGGGAGATATTAAGATATATAACCAAGGTAATATGTGGGAGATATTAAGATATATAACCAAGGTAATATGTGGGAGATATTAAGATATATAACCAAGGTAATATGTGGGAGATATTAAGATATATAACCAAGGTAATATGTGGGAGATATTAAGATATATAACCAAGGTAATATGTGGGAGATATTAAGATATATAACCAAGGTAATATGTGGGAGATATTAAGATATATAACCAAGGTAATATGTGGGAGATATTAAGATATATAACCAAGGTAATATGTGGGAGATATTAAGATATATAACCAAGGTAATATGTGGGAGATATTAAGATATATAACCAAGGTAATATGTGGGAGATATTAAGATATATAACCAAGGTAATATGTGGGAGATATTAAGATATATAACCAAGGTAATATGTGGGAGATATTAAGATATATAACCAAGGTAATATGTGGGAGATATTAAGATATATAACCAAGGTAATATGTGGGAGATATTAAGATATATAACCAAGGTAATATGTGGGAGATATTAAGATATATAACCAAGGTAATATGTGGGAGATATTAAGATATATAACCAAGGTAATATGTGGGAGATATTAAGATATATAACCAAGGTAATATGTGGGAGATATTAAGATATATAACCAAGGTAATATGTGGGAGATATTAAGATATATAACCAAGGTAATATGTGGGAGATATTAAGATAGGTAATATGTGGGAGATATTAAGATATGTAACCAAGGTAATATGTGGGAGATATTAAGATATATAACCAAAGTAATATGTGGGAGATATTAAGATATATAACCAAGGTAATATGTGGGAGATATTAAGATATATAACCAAGGTAATATGTGGGAGATATTAAGATATATAACCAAGGTAATATGTGGGAGATATTAAGATATATAACCAAGGTAATATGTGGGAGATATTAAGATATATAACCAAGGTAATATGTGGGAGATATTAAGATATATAACCAAGGTAATATGTGGGAGATATTAAGATATATAACCAAGGTAATATGTGGGAGATATTAAGATATATAACCAAGGTAATATGTGGGAGATATTAAGATATAACCAAGGTAATATGTGGGAGATATTAAGATATATAACCAAGGTAATATGTGGGAGATATTAAGATATATAACCAAGGTAATATGTGGGAGATATTAAGATATATAACCAAGGTAATATGTGGGAGATATTAAGATATATAACCAAGGTAATATGTGGGAGATATTAAGATATATAACCAAGGTAATATGTGGGAGATATTAAGATATATAACCAAAGTAATATGTGGGAGATATTAAGATATATAACCAAGGTAATATGTGGGAGATATTAAGATATATAACCAAGATAATATGTGGGAGATATTAAGATATATAACCAAGGTAATATGTGGGAGGTATATATAACTTGGTAAATAATAATATATGTTCTTCACTCAGATGAAATAATAAGATTAATAATTGCCATTTTTTTTTATTTAAAACTCAGGTACAAAATAGATATGGGTGCATAAATTAATATGTCAACGAGATACCAGGCACTAACAAGATTATTATTATATAATAAATAATAAAACCAAAACACTGGAAAATATAAAGACTATACAATTCATTCCTTCAGCTCGCACCACGACTATCTCCAACCCGCCCTTTCTAAGGTACATAATTTTGCACAGCGCACGTCCCTCATGCGCAATTATAATACGAGGAGCATCGTGTCGCACCTAATTAAATTCCTCCCTCCCCACCACCTGCGCAGGTCGTGATACAATTCACTTAACCCACCATACATCCCACCCAGTCGGAGAAAACGACCCTTCACGTAACATGCCATGACACGAGCCTCTAGAGGAATGAGACCCACCCCTTCCTGATGCATTGGTGTCTCCACCACTGCTCTTGTGAGCCAATCGCAACCTGAACCCCACAAAAATCGATAAACTCTATGCAAAAGACGTTTGACGTTCCTCTGCAACAGAGGATACAGTGCAGCAACATGCCATACTTTGCTATAAAGCAGGACATTAATGACCACCGCCCTCTGATGCAGGGTTAAATGTCGCGGCCAGAGACTATTTAAGCGCCCCATGACACTATGTACAACCCTCCCCGAATTACAGGCCCTCATCTGATCGACCTCCCGCATATAATGAACACCACATATAGTGATACGATCAACTACAGTCCACCCCTCTGCATCCACCCCATCCCCCTCCCACTCCCCAACTCCATAATCTTCGATTTTTCTCTATTAACACACATCCCCGTAGCCTTGCCAAATATGTCAACAAGTCTCCCAACAAAACCCAATTGCTCCTGTGAACGTAATAACACAGTAGTATCATCAACATAACCCACAAGGGTTGGTCGACCACTACTCGGACCCCACGATGTCTCTATTCCCCGCCCACAAACAGCCCAGTAAAAAGGGTCCTGCATACATGCAAAAAGCATTTGAGACATGGGGCATCCCTGACGAATGCCCCTGCTCTTGTGTACAAAAACACCTAACTTGCCATTAATTTGTACTTTAAAACCCGCTCCATTGTACAACGAACGGGCCCACATTTCCAAAACCCTGCCATCTCATAAATTTCCACAGAACCTCCCGTTCCACACTATCAAAAGCAGCTCGCCAGTCTAAAGCCAAAACACCACCCCCACCCCTCACCCCGCATTCCTCAACAAACGCCCTGATATTCCCATGACCATCATACATTGACCTACCTGACACACCAAACTGACTCTTATGGATTACCTTATCAAACACTTTCTTAATTCTATTCATCAAAATTTTCGCTTATAGTTTATAGTCGCTACACATCAACGATATGGGACGGTAGTCGTTAATCGCTAACGGCACATCACATTTCCTAACTAAGACCAACACTGCCGTACACTGAGATAGACCTAACACCCCCCCCTCCTTCATCGCATTGAGTAAACGAACCATAAAAGTCCATATTACCTCCCAATGTTTGATATAAAATTCACAAGGGATGTCATCAATGCCTGGAGCCTTCCCCTTACTCATTCCTTGTAGTGCCTCCCGCACCTCTGCCTCAGATATAGGCCCACCCCTGAGAAGGCGATCATAATCATTTAACTCGCATCGTACGCCTCTCCCCAATTCCTGTATCGCATGCTCACTCACGTCTTTACTTTGCATCTGGAGCTTACTCCAAGTATCGACATAAAAACTTATCCCCTCAGTTGTTGTTAAGACCTGTCCCTCACTATACCCGTCAACTTCATCCTGCACCACTAAACTCACAATTTCAGTCGCTTTTCGCCTTTGTGTCTGACTTTGTAAGACACAAGCAGACGACTTGTTACCCCACAAAGCCTCCTCCACCCCACCCGAAATGCGCGTCCCATCGAAAACCTTATTTTTCAATACCTGGATTTGTTCTTCAAGAGCGTCAATCTCATCCACTGGGTAAACCCCAGATGCCTCTCCCAGTGCATAACATTGTCGTAGATGACCCTCCAGGTACCTCAGAAAACCATATTCCAAGCGAGTGGCCTCCTTACCCCGATGTACATAAAAATCCTTAATTCGAGGCTTCACAACCTCATCCCACCGTCGCACTAAATCCCACCCCTACCAGGAGTCTACTCCCATAGACGCCCATAAGTCCGTGAATAGTGCCCTATCATCTGCACTTTGTAGCATCCGCGTATTCAATTTCCAGTATCATATAAAACGATTGGGGAGACCCCCCCCAGTCGAGCTCTACAAAAACTCCCCGGTGGTCGGAGAAAAAGACATTCAACACAAGCACATTGATTACAACCACCCGCCGAGACACATACACCCTATCTAAACGTGCAGCATAGCCCCTACGCACAAAAGTATGCTCAATCCCCAAGTCACGTCCTCTGCGTACATCTACCAACCCCAACCCAGACAACAAGTCACCCAAAATAAGCGAACAGAAACCCGCCCCCCTCGGTTCAACGTTTTTACGGTGCACCACACAGTTCCAGTCACCACCGACCACTGTAATTTCCGGCAGGAACCTCAAATAATACACTAAGACATCTCTAACAAAAGTATTTTTAATATTAACATCATGTTCAGCCGGCCCATATACCTCTACGAAACCAACCCTTCTACTACCCTAATCCCCCACGACTCGCACCACGCGACCCTCCCCCCCTTCCTCCCAATGTCTCAGCACAAACGGGCTGGTCGCTTTTATCAACACAGCCACTCCACCTTTCAGACGTCTTGAGTGAGTCACATAAATGTCATGACCATCCATCTCAAACAAACTTCCTACCTTATGGTTATGTTCTTGCAAAAAACACACATCCACTGCAAAACGATTCAACCACTCACACACCTGCACACACTTTCTGACAGATTTCAAACCATTAACATTAATAGTTACACACCTAGCTGTGTTAAAGGTGGCTTTCCTCTAGTGGCGACCACTCCCTTTTTCTCTTTGCGTCGGCAAGCACCCAAGGCACTCCCCGCACCTTTGGCAATCCCCGTGATATTACCTGCTGTCCTGGACTCGCGCGACCCCCCCCCCATTCCTTCCCACCCGTGTTTTCCGACCACGTCTTCTTCCCTGAACGTTGTCCAGGTGTCAAGACGTCATCGGAGTCGGACGGGGTAGCCGCACGCTTCCTAGAAACAGCGTCTTCAGACATGTGAGTACTTGGAGTGTTCTCCTTGTGAATTTCTGCTTCAACAGTATGAACCCTCGAACTCTCCAAATCTCGCACTTTAGCTATCTGATCAGCATCATCTACATGTAATCTCACCTCATCAGAACACTTCAACAAAGGCACACACGGCACAGAATCAGACTTATGCGATGCTAAAAGGTCACTCAATGCAGATACAATGTCGGCCTCCATATTAGCTTCCTCTCTTCCTAGAGGGATCTCACTGCTCACATGTTCCACCTCGTCAAGGGAGGCAGTCCCAGGTAGAGTCACACAAGATGACTCTAGTAGCATGGCCTGATCAACCTCAGCACTCCATGATGTCAGACGCGGCGAGTCCTCGACAACCTCTTCTTCCGGAGCCAGACGGGGTACCTCGCCGTCAGGACGACGACCACGCCCCGAGGGCGGCTGGCGCTGAACACATTGAGCCGCCATGTGATCCAAAGCGCCGGAGAGGCGGCAAGTTCTTCTCTGTCCAGGATACCTAACGTACACCTGGGAACGAAAATCCTCCAGGTGTACGTACGAAGCTGAGACGGTGGGCACTGAAAGAGGGACATTGTATGCGTCTCCAGTGCCCTTAAAGTTCCACAAGTCTCCAAGACAATTCGAGACTGTGTTATCTTGAAAAATCCCCGAAATAATTTCTAACGTGACTCACGAAATCGTAACGACACGATTGCAAACAAGCCGTATCACAGGGGGGTTAGAACCCGCGATCAGTGTCATAAAACACCAGATCGACACGATAGCCACTAGACCAGTGGCTACAATAAGATTCATACAACTAGGTATATTTATACACCATAGGAAGGTTAGCATAGGTCACCACTGTGACCACATATGCAAGTTTTTAAAGAATAATCTCCAGCTAGCGTGGCCGTGATGAACTCTAGCTCAAGTCCCCTCAAAGCCATCAACATGACTCACGAAATCGTAACGACACGATTGCAAGCAAGCCATACCACGGGTGGGGTTAGAACCCACAAGGTTTTTCTGTTTTTGACTTAAAAAACCTCACTGCTAAGACAAAACGCTGTCAACATAAAATATTTCCTGCATTATACTGCAACTGTGATCTGTTTCCTTTTAGTCACTAACCAGCTGGACAAATGGAAATAAAGAATCTAATGAAGAGTAATTAGTAAGTGCATTGTTTGTCTGGTAATTAGTAAGTGCATTGTTTGTCTGGTAATTAGTAAGTGCATTGTTAGTCTGGTAATTAGTAAGTGCATTGTTTGTCTGGTAATTAGTAAGTGCATTGTTAGTCTGGTAATTAGTAAGTGCATTGTTAGTCTGCTAATTAGTAAGTGCATTGTTAGTCTGGTAATTAGTAAGTGCATTGTTAGTCTGGTAATTAGTTAGTGCATTGTTAGTCTGGTAATCTCCCAATCATTGGGAGTTGTGTACGTGAAGTCTTGAGAACATCTTAGGAACTTTGACCAATAACTACGACGTAAAAGCAGCATAGAGAATTATCGTGCTGGAAAGACAATATAATTGTTAAATTATTTAATGTCCAACAGTCATCATAAAGAATATTTTACCAGACAACTAGTACAGCAGCTTGTTACTTGCCATCCCACTCAAAATATTAATGTAACCTAATCCCATGAAGCGACATAATTTAAGAAATCCAATAAATCTGTAACGCTTTAATTAATATAAAAAAAAAGGAAAATAAAACTAGAATAAGGAAATTTTAAATGTCTGAAAAACAAAGGAAATTTGAGTGAACCTTCTGTAATAAGTCACCAAAATTCAAAAAAATTAATGGTCCTAGAGAGAGAGAGAGAGAGAGAGAGAGAGAGAGAGAGATGTAGTTGTTTACTAAGTCTAGGTATTAACTCGAGTAAAGAGAATGGACGAATTCCACTGTTGTACTAAATGTTTAGGCATTGATGTTATTAAAAACTATAACAGAAAACGTCATGTTGTGCTATTTAAAGGGTTTCTAGATTTTGCCGAGAACACAGTCTGGAAGTTAATATCCAAATTGCAGCTTGATGAAGTTGACGTATCCTAGCGACTTGCTGAGGCTTTAGTAACACTGGGGTAGCAAACAATGTCCCTCCTTCAGTGCCCACTGTCTCATGCTCCCTGACTAACTCCGGGACCCTGGATTAGGAACTTATGCTTCTTGTATACTTATAATGAAAATTTAATCCAGAAAGCTGACTATTTATGAACTGTATAATTGATAAGAATTTAAGAGAACCTGAGTGTTTCAAACATTTTGTTTTGTCCACTAAATTACAATTGTTAAGCACATTATTTCATAGCTATAACACCAGTCTGTTACACTGGTGATGTGTCCTGAAGCCTCCTACAGAAAGGTTACTTACAACCTTCTTGTGTCAGGTTTATTTACTGCTTAACATAAGTAAATATCCTGACTCCTAGGTGTAAACAACTTGCCTAGTCTAAAGGCATTTAAATTGTTCCACATAAACCACCCTAGGGCCAGCGTCAACAGCTATTAAAAGGAAGGGCACAAAAACTAAGATATAGTATAGAAATATATTAACAGCAAACCTACATATACAACCTTCTCAATTACGTACTAAAATCACCACACTCCAGTTCACCTTTACCCAGTACTTACAATAGCCCACTGCTACTAGTGAGTAAAAACAAAACCATTTATAAACAACACGGCTTTATGACCCCCCCCCCACTCCTGCAGATAACACACTACACGGGTACTCTCCCAGAACTTAAACAGACCTCTTCTCATACTAGGCCTTACAGATAAATATGAGAGCACCAAAACTAATAAGATAAGCTATGGCCTAAATTCCCCTAAAACACTCCCACCTATTTACACCAACGTCACATAACGACTTCTCCCAACGGACGCTCTTCTCGTACTGACTTAACACCTCACCTGCTCCTGTCCTGTCCTCGCTACTCTACAGGACTAATACTCGTCCGGTTTCAGAAAAAATCTTGGAAAATTACATTATATATGGAGCATTTTTTTTATACATATTTGTTTTTTACAATACACTGAATAATACATGGCTGTATGGGTGTGTGACATACTCCGTTTATAATGTAACATACACTTAGTATGCCTCACCCCCACCCCAAAAGGGCTCTACTAGTCAGGACTAGGCATCCCTCGATGGGTAGTGTGCCACCATGGCACGAATTACTAATGGAACCGTCTTTCCTCTCAACCATCTAACTCACTAAGTAGTGCCCAACCCAAAATGGCTTTAAAGTCATTTTGGGTTGGGCACTACACCTTAGTGTAAGAGAGCGGAGAGTAGGTCAAGAGTAGGCTTAAGACACTTGCGAATTGGAGAAAAGTGTCCTTTCACTAGAAATAAACCTTATGGCCAGATTTACTCAGATTTTACTTTATGACCATAAGGATAAATAATAGATTACTCCACATTTTTTTCTCTAATACATGAATAAAAATGCTATAATTCAAGCCTAGAAGAGGGTGTCTATAATAATAATTTATCTTTCCCGACAATGTGCCAAATGGCGATATTGTAGGGCTTTTGATCCAGTGCCCAGCACATGAGACTGGTGGAAATAAATGGTATAAAATACCGACACAATGGAAATATAAACACATATGCAGTATAATGTGATCCTTTATTGACTACGTTTCGCCCACACAGTGGGCTTTTCACAAACTTGTCCAATCTCTTTCCAAGCTACCCAAGATTTTGGACTCTATAACCCCACTCGGTACATCATCAGATGCAGCATTCTCCACCTGACCTCAGCATTCTGAACCTGACTATATATACTCGCGTTCCTTCCACCCCAGGTAGCTCTGTTTGTGACTTGAAAAAGCCCACTGTGTGGGCGAAACGTAGTCAATAAAGGATCACATTATACTGCATATGTGTTTATATTTCCACATGAGACTGGTGTTCTCGTTCCGCCTGAGGCAGGTCAAAGTATTATGGTCACTGAAGACGGTGACCACATGGAAAGCACTTGACAAGAATATGTCGAAATGTTCCAGCACAAGTACCACAGCCAGGGCCTCCTTTTCAGTGATGGAATAAGGCTGCTAATAGGCCTGGTATTTGAATAATAAGCCACGGGCTGGATATCAACCTCACCAGATACTTCAGATAACACTGCCCTTCACTCCAGATTCACATGCTTTGAAAAAGTTGGGGCGAATAGTATGGGAACAGAGTATAAGATACGTTTTACAATTAGAAGTCCAATTAAATGTAGTTTATCGATTGGAAAGAGAGGTTTGGGCAACTACATCTTCAAAATTTCTGCAAAAGTTACTATAAAATCCTCATATTCCCAGAAATCTTTGAAGACAATTTTTATCCAAGGAAACATGATAATTTTGAATGTCTAAGACATCAGTAAATTTATGTTCCACTTTACCACTACCCACTTCATAATCTAAGAAAGTTACAGTAGAGTGTACAAAAAATTATTTGCTAAGGTTAAGAGTTGGAATGTCTGAGCCTCTTGAAGAGATATTTCAGGCGAGACACATGTTGATCCCACGTTCATGAAACTACAACTATATCAGGTACGCAGCAGTGACTTCAAGTCCTTTAATAGCATGATGGATCAGTTTCTGGAATGAAGTGGGTGCATTCCCAATTCCAAAGGAAGTCACAGTATATTAACTGTGACCACCTGGAATTACAAAGGCAGAAATATCCATCGCTTTATCTACTAAACATACCTGGAAGTATCCTGTAAGAAGATCGAGTTTATGTACGAAAGGGGGTCTTACCCACAAAGTACACTATACAGTCTGTACATGGAAGAGGGTAAGCATCTAGTACAGTGACCTCATTCACCTTGCAGTAGTTGGTACACTTTGGAAATCCTTTATCAGTATTTATTAACAAGCATTCACAGTGATGTCCACAGACTGGACGGTTTTTCACGATTCCACGTGCTACCAGAAATGCCAGTTCCTACGGAAGTAGTTTCTTTTTATTGGGATAGCTTCTGTAGGGAAAAGTTTAATAGGTTTAGCAGTTCCTATGTTCACATCGTGATAACACGGGTTAAAATTTTCAAAGCATCCGAAAATATGTCAGGATAGGTTTGCAGAAGGGTAGTCAGTTTTTCTAGTCGGTTTTCCCATGTCCTGGCATTGTAGGGTGAAGATTGCTGAGTTAGGAAGTCCTATTTGTACTGTGTACAGGAAATCAAGGTCATCCTCAGGATCAGGGGCAGAGGACAAAGTCATTATATGGTGACTCAAAGAAGAAATAATCTGATTAATGTGGTAAACTTTACCCATGTTGGGTTTATATAATTTAAATAATTCTTCTTCCTTATTTCTTGCTTTGGTTCCATAAACCTCGGTTTTAAGGTGTGACCAAGCACAGTGTTCCTGGACCAATACTCAATCTCCTGGGTTAAAGAAGCGAAATGCAGAAGTTTTATCATACTTCTTTTCCACATTGTTTTGAACGGTTTTTAGACTGACGTAAGACCACTGACATGCATTCTTGTTGAAGGATCGTAAGTCTTGCAGGCATTTTCTCTCAACCATCCTTCCTTAAGCACGTGTAGTAAATCTCTCATAGTATTCCCAAAAATCTGCTGAGAAGAACTGTACTCTCTGTATTCCTGCACAGTGTCTCCCACTGAAAACAGCAACAGAGAATCGATTCATCCCAATCTGTAGGAAAATGCATACAATACGTAAGCATCATAGATTTTAAGGTCTAATGAAACCTTTCCAAGGATCCTTGGGACTCAGGATGATATGCTTTGGACAGTGTTTTTATTAATTCCTAGCCTAGTTAAAGCTTATCTAAATGTTTTTGCTGTGAAATTAGTGCCCTGGTCACTCTGAATAGATCTTGGAATGCCAAAGTGGGAAATTATCTTAATGAGGGCTTTACGAATGCCCATCGTATTGATACTACACACAGGTACTGCTTCAGTATAACTAGTAGTTTTATCCATTATGATAAATATATATTGGTTACCTGACTAAGCAATACGTAAGGGTCCGACATAGTCGATCATTAGGTCAACAAATGGTTCTCCACCAGTGATGTGGGTTTAATGCAGTGTCCGGGTTTACTCACTTTCTGACACTCACCAAAGGACCAGACGTAATTCTGCATCTCTCGTCTTATCTCTGGTCAATCAAAATGCTGCAATATTCTATAGAGGGTTATAGTGACTCCCAAATGTCCTCTTAATGACGAACTGTGAGTTTCTGTCAAAACCTGAGGTCTGAATTTCTTTGGTTCCACAAGCATATCTGATTTTAATATCCCTACCTCCTTGCCAGCAGTCGTACTATATAGCAGGCGATTGTTCACGCTGTATTTAGCTGGGTGACTAGAGTTGGATTCAACCACGGTAGCTTTAAGAGTGGATGCTAGAGAAGAGTCCTTTTGTTGCTCTTCTCTAAAGGACAGTCCCTCTGACATGGAAACAGGGACGTCTGGCAGTTCTGCAACCCTAGTATAGGAAGGCTTCATCGGAGACTTTACTCTAGATTTACGAGGCCCTGGCCAGGTTTACCTAGCCCTAGATCGCAGTCCTCCTAAGGTCTATTCAGACTTTCATTTTGACATTGCCCGAGGTATGGCTAGCACCGTAGAAGAGTCGTCTGTGGCCACAATAGACTCTGGACAGCATCTTGAATTTTGAACATTGTTGCCAAGCAACAATAAAGCCTCTGTTATGGGGACCCCCTAGACACACCTACACTTCAATATCCAAAGTAATACTGGCTCTTATTAAAAAAAAAAATTATACGGAAGAACAAAGAACACAGCTCTCCCATAAAAGTGTAAAAATGTCTCCCCAGAAACTGGAAGTACTCTTGTAAGAGGGAACAGTAAGGCACGGTATTCTTGAAGGAGGATAGTTCAATGGAATGTTTGACTATTACTGTAAAATGGTGTCAGGCAGTCATCTGTAGTCAGGTGATTTGCATCGTCAGAAAGCATAGTTATTTCCCCTTGGGGTTGTAGCGTAGTTGACTTACCACTAGCAAGTGCCTCGATATAACCAGGCTTACGGCAGTATTATTATTATCATGGGCGAGCACTAAACCAGTAGGGATTATACAGCAACTGCTGGGGGGATGGAAGGTATCCAGGCTCAATTCAGGGAACTGGAGCACAGATTCAATTACTTAGATCAAGAGCCCCTCACTAGCATCAAGGAACCTTCCTCGGGGGCTTACTGCAGTAGTAACAGAATAGGGACTCGAAAATTTTGTATCTTGTTTCTTTCTGGTTTTTTAGTGTTATTTGTTTACTCCATCTTCCATGTTAGGACAAAATTCAGAGCTCCGTCCACGATGTTCCCTGTAGATCAGAAACAAGAGATCAGAAACAAGAGATCAGAAACAAGAGATCAGAAACAAGAGATCAGAAACAATAGATCAGAAACAAGAGATCAGAAACAAGAGATCAGAAACAAGAGATCAGAAACAAGAGATCAGAAACAATAGATCAGAAACAAGAGATCAGAAACAATAGATCAGAAACAATAGATCAGAAACAAGAGATCAGAAACAAGAGATCAGAAACAATAGATCAGAAACAAGAGATCAGAAACAATAGATCAGAAACAATAGATCAGAAACAAGAGATCAGAAACAAGAGATCAGAAACAATAGATCAGAAACAATAGATCAGAAACAAGAGATCAGAAACAAGAGATCAGAAACAAGAGATCAGAAACAAAACCACCAGAAACAAGAGATCAGAAACAAGAGATCAGAAACAAAACCACCAGAAACAAGAGATCAGAAACAAGAGATCAGAAACAAGAGATCAGAAACAAGAGATCAGAAGCAAAAGAACATAAACAAGAGATCAGAAACAAGAGATCAGAAACAAAACAACATAAACAAGAGATCAGAAACAAGATCAGCAGAATATTTTATATTGTCAACAGAGTAGTAGTGATCGAGGAGATGAAAGACACCCTAATGACACTTACACGAGATGCAGCATCCGGAAGATGTTTTCTCCCCTTTAAATGAACTTGTAAATAAGGAGCAATGATTTAAGAGACGAATGTCGACCAAAGTAATTGATTGGTCAGAACAGGAAGTAAGTACTGCTGGAGTTTTGAGACTCTATGATCGTGGGTTCTAACCCCGCCCGTGGTATGGCTTAAATACTGCTCTTCAGCCAGTTGTTACTGTCACTCCTATTATAATTCCCAAATTAATATTTGATATAAAAAAATAAAAATCCACTTTCAATGCTCTCAGAAAATTTCTCAATTTACCTTATTTTGTTCAGCTTAAGTTAGTTTCGATAATGTGAAGATATTGCTGACTAAAATAAAATAACCAGGTAGAGCATACTACAACATCAGAAAATAGAGGTGACCAGAGCTAGTGAAGCCGGACAAGATTACCGGAACCTGTTGGCTTAGTCACAGCAACGGGAACCCGCTGTCTTAGCCACAGCAACGGGAACCCGCTGTCTTAGCCACAGCAACGGGAACCCGCTGTCTTAGCCACAGCAACGGGAACCCATTGTCTTAGTCACAGCAATGGGAACCCGTTGTCTTAGTCACAGCAACGGGAACCCGCTGTCTTAACCACAGCAACAGGAACCCACTCTCTTAGTCACAGTAACGGGAGCCCACCCTCTTAGTCACAGCAACGGGAACTCACAGTGTTAGTCACAGCAACAACAACCCACTGTATTAGTCACAGTAACGGTAACCCACTGTCTTACTCACAGCAACAACAACCCACTGTATTAGTAACAGCAACGGGAACCCAGTCTTAGTCACAGTAACGGAAACCCACTCTCTTAGTCACAGTAACGAGAACCCACTGTCTTAGCCACAGCAACGGGAACCCGCTGTCTTAGTCACAGCAACGGGAACCCGCTGTCTTAGTCACAGCAACGGGAACCCACCGTCTTAATCACAACAACGGGAACCCACTGTATTATTCACAGCAATGGGAACCCGCTGTCTTAGTCACAGCAACGGGAACCTGCTGTCTTAGTCACAGCAACGGGAACCCACTGTATTAGTCAAAGCAACGGAAACCCACCGTCTTAATCACAGTAACAACAATCAACTGTATTAGTCAAAGCAACGGGAACCCACTGTCTTAGTCACAGCAACGGGAACCCACTGTATTAGTCACAGCAATGGGAACCCGCTGTCTTAGTCACAGCAACGGGAACCAGCTGTCTTAGTCACAGCAACGGGAACCCACTGTCTTAGCCACAGCAACGGGAACCCACTGTCTTAATCACAGCAACTGGAACCCACTGTATTAGTAAAGCAACGGGAAACTGTCTTATTCACAGCAACGGGAACTCACTGTCTTAGTCACAGCAACGGGAACCCTCTGTCTTAGTCACAGGAACGGGAACCCACTGTCTTAGTCACAGCAACAGGAACCCACTGTCTTAGTCACAGCAACGGGAACCCACTGTCTTAGTCACAGCAACGGGAACCCACTGTCTTAGTCACAGCAACGGGAACCCACTGTCTTAATCACAGCAACGGGAACCCACTGTCTTAGTCACAGCAACGGGAACCCACTGTCTTAGTCACAGCAACGGGGACCCACTGTCTTAGTCACAGCAACGGGAACCCACTGTCTTAGTCACAGCAACGGGAACCCACTGTCTTAGTCACAGCAACGGGAACCCACTGTCTTAGTCACAGCAACGGGAACCCACTGTCTTAGTCACAGCAACGGGAACCCACTGTCTTAGTCACAGCAACGGGAACCCACTGTCTTAGTCACAGCAACGGGAACCCACTGTCTTAGTCACAGCAACGGGAACCCACTGTCTTAGTCAGAGCAACGGGAACCCACTGTCTTAGTCACAGCAACAGGAACCCACTGTCTTAGTCACAGAAACGGGAACCCACTGTCTTAGTCACAGCAACGGGAACCCACTGTCTTAGTCACAGCAACGGGAACCCACTGTATTAGTCACAGCAACGGGAACCCACTGTCTTAGTCACAGCAACGGGAACCCACTGTCTTAGTCACAGCAACGGGAACCCACTGTCTTAGTCTCAGAAACGGGAACCCACTGTCTTAGTCACAGCAACAGGAACCCACTGTCTTAGTCACAGCAACGGGAACCCACTGTCTTAGTCACAGCAACGGGAACCCACTGTCTTAGTCACAGCAACGGGAACCCACTGTCTTAGTCACAGCAACGGGAACCCACTGTCTTAGTCACAGCAACGGGAACCCACTGTCTTAGTCACAGCAACGGGAACCCACTGTCTTAGTCAAAGCTTCAACCACAGACGGGGAAGGATAATGATAAACATAATAATGATGGTAAGAATACGGTAATAAAAAATAATGATAATAATAATAATAATAATAATAATAATAATAATAATAATAATAATAATAATAATAATAATAATAATAATAATAATAATAATAATAATAATAATAATTGTAATAATAATGGTAATTAAAATACTAATAATATTTATTAATAATAATACAAATATAATTGTGACCCTTGCAGATACTTGTTCAAGATGCAGCCGCCTAAGACAACCTTCTCCACTCCTGGTGTGTACGTCGACGTAAGTGTTACTTTTCTTCTAATTTACTGTGTTACGTATACCTCACTATGGCACTTTTATGTCTCTGTATTACATCTAAACTCAGCCACATCTACATTGCTATGTTGCAGCTATACCACTAACTCTTAACCACATCACATTGTCATATATACGTCACCATATCTACGTCACTGTTATATTTAGGTTGCGTCTACGTTAAGATAGAATGCTAGAAGAATGAGTAACACAGCATAAAGTCTCTCACTTTTTCTTCTAGTGTCAAATGTATTATATATATTAAGACCTTTACTAGTATTTACTGTATAGTTTCTGCATCCTTCTGTAGGGAGCGAGATATTATCATCAGTTTACATGACAGAATTTCTCCAGAAATATATTTGATAAATTCTGTGCACTTCATAACAATATATAAAACTATATGTGTCAGGGAATTTGAAAGTGATTTAAGTTTGAGGTATCGGTGAACCTAAGTTATCCTCCGGCCAAGAGATTATTTCACTCTGGTGTACGTGTCTGGCAGCAATTTTTACCAGAGGTGAACCATTCCAAGAATGATTGATAACTAGTGAAGTACCACTGCTGAGTCCTGATGGAAGGGACAACTCGAGTCAACTTCCTTCCTATCCCATTGTGTAATAACTCAGTTGCAGGAGACTGGGAAATTAAGCCAGGCATGAAAAACTGATTAAATTTGTTTCGTACCTTACCGATAGGTCACTAACATTTCTCTTGTCTTGAAGGATATGTTGAAACGACAAATCTTATAGATTATTACCGACTCTGTACTCTCTCTCTCTATCTCTCTCTCTCTCACATACACATAGAGAAAAAGCGCGACTGGCAAATGTAATGTAAGAACATCGTTGCAACATCTACGAAACGACACTGTACACCTTGTACGTTAGCTGCATATAGGAGTATGCAGCACCAGTATGGAACCCAAACCTGGTACAACACGGCGAAAAATGGAGGAATTGCTAAGGTTTGCAACAAGACTAGTCCCGGAGCTAGTAGGGTATGTCCTTTAAGGAGAGGTTTAACGCAACCTAATGACACTGGAAGACAGGAGGACTCGGGAAGATATGATAACGACATCCAAAATACTGAGAAGATTTGATAGGGTCAGCAAGGACAGAATATTTCAGAGAAAAAAAAATAGGAACAAAAGGGCACAGTTGGAAGTTGAAAACCCGGATGAGTCACAGGGATGTTAGAAAGTATTTCTTCAGCCTCTGAGTTGTAAAGAAGCGGAACAATCTGGAGAGTGAAGAGGTAGAGGCAAGAACCAATCACAGCAAACAGCGAAGAGGTCGAGCCAGGAACTGTAACACGACCCCTGCAACCACTTAGAGATGAGTACACACACACACACACATACACACACACACACACCTACTGTTCTTTGTATGATGAAATGGGTGGTTGATAATATGAAACTGATGAGGAGAATACAAGCAGGCAAGGATAAACTTAAATTATGAAGGTATCTAGAGAGACTACAAAGTCTTGTCCGACTCATGGCTCCTGAAGTTTAACCCCAGGAAGTGCAGTGGGAGTATGAGAGGGAGAGGTCAGTTTTTGTTTACAGGCTCCAAGAAATTGAAGAGGAAACTCATGAAGCATGAAGACAGGAGGAGAAAAAAGCGATTGAAAATATCATGAAAGCAATAGGAGACGATATTACCCAGTTAACAAATTTTCTGAGAATATGAAGGTTTACTTGAGGAAAAAAATGGCCAGTCAAAGTGATTTTCAAGGCAGAATCAGTTCAAAACAGTATCCTGCAGGAGAAAGTACAGCTAAAGGAGATACCGAAGTACTTGAGGGTGCACCTCGACCGTGACAGAACACAAAAAGAAAGGCAGAAACTGAAAGAGAGGGTACAAAGAAGCAAGCAGGAACGAGAGGCAAAAAACGAAGATGAGCAGGAAAATCCATTCTCAGGAGGAAGAGCAAATACAACCTTCATCAGAACCACCCACAGAAAGACCTCATCCACGACAATCCCATTGCAACCAAACAATCTAACACAAAGCCCACACACTGTACCCTCTGCCACCTGATACCCTCGCTTCCTTCCTGCCCTGCAGCGCTGTATAGCCCTTGTGGTTTAGCGCTTCTTTTTTATTATAATAATAATAATGTACCCCCTGCCCCTACCCCCTCATCACAAACTTCACCACCACAGCAACCCCTCATAGTTCCCCTCCAGGTCTCCCGCTCCCCCAAAAGCAACGTTCTTCCCAGACCACAGTTTTAGAAAAGAAGTTTCAGGTTTCGTATATGAATGCAGATTGAATAACAAATTAATGTGAGGAATGGCATGAAAGAATCATGGTGATGTCCCCAGATGTCATTGCGGTCAGAAATGAAACTCACTGGGATAACAGACAAAATCTTCCCACCCGGATATCAGATCCTGAGGAAAGATAGAGTAAGCAGAGGGGGAGGAGGAGTTGTTTTGCTCATTAAAAACCGATGGGGATTTGAGGAAACGGAAGGACTCGACGAAATTGGCAAAACAGACTACATAGCACAATTCAACCTGGGGGACATAAGGTAGTGATTGCAGTTATGCACAACCCAACACAGAATTGCAGGAGGCCACGAGAAGAATAGGCAGAGAGCAACAGAGCAATGGTAGACACACTAGCTGAGGTGGCCAGAAGAACTCACATGCATAGAGCAAAGTAACTGGTTAAGGGCGATGTTATGACCAAGGTCATAATGTGATTAGTTTATATGTATTATCCACTTAATATTATACTCTGGGTTTCTTTAATATTAGCTAAATTAAAGATTCCATTAGTTTATAATATTATCTGATTTAGGAATATACCCGGGTATGATGTATATATATATATATATATATATATATATATCTTGAGTAATGTGTTAGGTAGGTACACCTGGCTAAGGTTTATAACAAGGTATCTCCATTAGTGGGTAGTTTGCACCGCTCTACCCTATTCCCCTTTTGACTAGTTGATGTCATGAAGGAATTTACTGTATATGGCAGTTCACTCTCTCTGCCGACTCAGTGTACATTGACTGAGCTACCCTCCTAGTACTCCGCCTTATTCTCACTTGGATAGAGAATTGGGTTATAGAAACTCATGATCCAGCTTGTGGTTTATTGTGAAGTCTTCTGACAATCATATACTGTTATCTTCAGGTTACGATGTGACGACCAGTGTCAAGCTTAGAACTTTGTGATATATTCCTTATGCCAGGGAGTTACTCAGTGAAAGTCTTAATTCTCAATATATGTACTTGCACACAAGTAATGTTACTATTGAGGAAGCGGTAATATTCCTCTGATCATTATCAAGTGTAGTGACCATATTGACATGTACATTCTATTTAAGAGTTTTCTTGTGTGAAGGAAAGTTTCTGACATTGATATTTAATAGATATTTATGAATATCTAAAGTATTTAAGCTTTTTAATTAAATAAAGAGAAACTTGAAAAGACTGAGTAACTATTATTTGTGCCTTACATTTCTAAGTTTGGAACCATATCCTTTCATTCTATGAAGTGTGTTGTTACGGAGTGCACTAACCTGGCTAAAGATTAAGATTTGAACCGTAACATGCGATTCCAATCACAAGGAGATTGACTGGGAAAACCTGGAGACATATGTGGGTGTTTAAACATGGAGAGCCAAGATGATTTATATGGTACTAGAAAACCTCATGCATCAATATGTTAGGGACACTACCAGAGATAGAGGACAGGATTAACCAACAAGACTGGACCTCGTGTTCACCCTTAACAGCTCGGACATTGAGGATATCACATATGAAATGTCCCTCTGAGCTTAGAAAATATAGTAGAGTTACATATGAAATGTCCCTCTGAGCTTAGAAAATATAGTAGAGTTACAAATTGAGAGGGTAACAGGAGTAGGATGGGAAAAGCCACACTACAAAAGGGGGGACTACATAGGTATGAGGAACTTCCTGGAGGAGGTTCAGACAGAAAGAGAATTGGTAGGAAACTCAGTAAACGAAATGATGGACTACATAACAGCAACATGCAAGGAGACAGAGGATAGGTTTGTTCTCAAGAGCAACAGAAAAATGGGAAGATCAGAATAAGCCCTTGGTTTATCTAAAGGTGTAGGAAGACAAAACTAAGTGCACTAGAGAATGGAAAAAAAAGTGCAGAAGTGAAAGGACCCAGGAAAATAATGAGATTATTGGATGAGCCAGAAACGAGTATGCACAGATATGGAGGTAGGCCCAGTGACAGTATGAAAATGACATAGCATCAAAAGTCAAGTCTGACCTGAAGCTGTTGTATAGCCACATTAGGAGGAAGACAACAGTCAAGGGCGAATTAATCAGGCTGAGGAAGGAAGATGCGGAGCTCACAAGAAGAGACCAAGAAGTATGACAGGAGCTCAACATGAGATTTAAGAAAGTATTTACAGTGGAGATGTTACAAAAAACGCGATTCTAAAAGCTTAGAGATCTCCAGTGAATACTAGAAAGGACTGCCCTTCTAGCATCCAGCCTGTTACTGGGTTTTCGTAACAAGTAGTCAGTATCCTTGTCCAATTATCCATTAAAATTCAGTATTATTCAATAGTGCTTCAGGATTACAACTGGTAGGCTACTAACTAGAGAAATTAAAATTTAATAAATTTATTAATCATTAAGTTGTCTAGAGGTATATTATCAAATTAAATTAAATTAAATTAATCGCAGTAATCAAAATAAAATCAATCTCTCGAGTTCAATATTATTGTGCTGAAAGCACATATCACATTTATAATTCTTAAGTAACGTCTGGTACATTAACATTTAATAAGATATTACAAATATGTACAAGTAAGTGTGTATGTGTGCAAGTGCTCTAAGTAGTTCGCTATGTCTCACGACTCGACTAGACTTAAACAAGTGACTGACAAAGTCCTCAAATAAAATAACTTCTTGACCGACTACAGTCTGTTTGTAGTTAAGCCCAATAGCCGTATATGTGACACAATCAGGATCACGACACTAAGTAGGGACCATCAGCAGATCCTCCACAAAAGTTACAAAACTCCCATACTACTGAATCTAAGTTCAGCATAGGAAAAACCCGACTGTGACAATACACAGAAACCAGTACAAAATTAGGTCAGAAGCTATAGCTCGGGACCTGAGATGCTCAGAGTGTCTATGTGACACACAACCTCAGTACAACGTCGAAAATCACTAAGTCTATACAATGTTCTGTGAACAGAGTTCTACAGAACTAACAAGAGTAATGAGACAGACAATCTGTCCAACCACCAAGCGAGTCTCGAGCAGACTGAATACTTCACGAGAGGTGAGGACACCCCCCCCCTCGATCACGTGATAGCCCCGTGGACAGCACAGCTCAGAAGCCGGCAGTATAACGAGCGACAAGCGATAATTACAGTAGTTTGACAAACAAGACTTGAACTGAGCACATATTATGTACATCCTAACAACATAAGTCAAATAACAATATAACAGTCAAATAATAATATAAAGTTATACATTTACGATTTAGCTATTATCGCAAATATAAGCAATATAAAATTAAATGAAAAGGTAATATACATTATATATACATAATAATCATTGTAACCCATTCAGGGGTTGCAACAGGAGACAGAAAAGGCTCCGGGAAGTTAAGACGGAAGGGTTCACCAAAAAGGGATATATCAACAAGTGTTGGATAAAATACACACAACCAAGGAGGTGAAGAAGCTGCTAAGTAACCCTGATACCTCAAAAGCAGTGGGACCGGATATCGCTCTATGGGTCCTTAGAGAGGGAGCAGAGACACTGTGTGTGCCACTAACAACCATTTTCAACACATCCATTTAAACTGGGCAACTACCTGAGGTATGGAAGATGGCAAATGTAGTGCCCACTTTTAAGAAAGGAGACAGAAATGAGGCATTAAACTATAGACCAGTGTCACTGATGTGTATAGTATGCAAAGTCACGGAGAAGATTATCAGGAGTGAGGGAGCATCTAGAACGAGACATGGTTATAAACGATAACCAGCACAGATTCATGAAAGGCAAATCCTGTGTCACTAACCTACTAGAGTTTTATGGCAAGGTAACGGAAGTAATACTCAAGAGAGTGGAGTGGGTAGATTGCATTTTCTTGTACTGCAAGAAGGCCTTCAACACATTTCCTCACAAGAGTTAAGTGCAAAAGCTAGAGGATCAGGCAAGTACAACAGTAAGGGCACGGCAATGGATCAGAGAATACCAGACAAGGAGGCAATGAGTCATGGTACGTGATGAGGTATGGGAGTGGGCGCCTGGGCCAGCATCAGCCACCCCCACCACCCTCCTAACCTTCAGTACAGTTCTTACGTGTGTTGGACGAATCTGTGCCAGTAGCTCCCTGTGTTTGTTTAGATACGTATTAATTGCCATATCTTAAATCTGCCAAGCAATCGTGGCACCCAATAGGCATACAAGTGTTGCTGTAAGCTGCAAGGAAAGGTTTAAGCTTTTAAGTCTTAGAATTAACAAAGAAAATAGAGATATTAGACAAGACATGAAGTGTCATTCTGCACACAAAAAGAATGAGGCATATATGCTGACTTGACTGACTGACTTGACTGACTTACTGAATGACTCGACTGACTGAATGACTTGACTAACTTACTGAATGACTGACTTGACTGACTGAATGACTCGACATACTGAATGACTTGACTGACTAAATGACTCGACTGACCTACTGAATGACTTGACTGACTTGACTGAATGACTTGACTGACTGAATGACTTGACTGACTGAATGACTTGACAAACTGAATGACTTGACAGACTGACTGAATGACTTGACTGACTTACTGACTTGGATGACTGACTTACTGAGTGACTGACTTACTGACTTGACTGACTGACTTGACTGATTTATGCACATTCCAGTACAACCATCGACTTCAGTACCAGAACCTTCACCATCCACCTCAGTCCAGTAGGACCACAGCATAACTCTCCACTCAATTCACAATCATCGACAAACACCAGCACCCACAATCTAAGGAAACAAATGCTAGTATTTCTGATGTATTTGTAGTCTTAAACAGTAAAAACAACATAATATATCTCAACAATCAACTGCTATTACATATTCCTTTCATTTTTGTAAGATCTGGAGGTCTAAAAAACAGTTGTTTGGCTTTTTGGGGCTCCCAGGAACGTAACCATATTTTTCCCATAAGTTCTTCAGTTTGTCTAACACGGTTTTGTCTAACATGACATGTTCAGGAACGTAACTACCGTGTTAAACGACGGTCTACTGTATATGTGAATGACATGGCAAAGGAATAGGCTCAGAAGTGTCCCTGTTTGTAGATGATATGAAGTTAATGAGGAGAACTAAATCGGATGATGATCAGGCAGGTCTACTAAGAGACATGGACAGGCTGCAAGCCTGGTCCAGCAACTGGCTCCTCGAAATGTGGTCCTGCCAAATTCAAAGTCATGAAGACTGGGGAAGGGTAAAGAAGACCACAGAGTATAGGCTAGGTGGCCAAAGACTGCAAACCTCACACAAGGAAAAGGATCTTTGGTTGAGTATAATACCGAGCACTTCTCCTGAGGAGCACACAAACCAGATAACTGCTGCAGCATGTGGGCACCTGGCAAACCTGAGAATAGCATTCCAATATCTCAATCAGGAATCGTTCAAGACTCTGTACCCTGCATACATCAGGCCCACACTGGAGTAAGAAACATTAGTTTGGAACACACACATGGTCAAGCTTGTCAAGAAATTAGAGAAAGTGCGAAGATTTGCAATAAGGCTAGTTCCACAGCTGAGGAAAACGACCTACAAAGAAAGCTTGAGGGAAATCGACCTGATGACACTGGAGGACAAGGGCATTGGTGAGAAATGATAATGACATACAAAATACTGTGAGGAATAGACAAGGTGGACAGAGACAGGATGTTCTAGAGATGGGACTCAGAAAGAAGGGGTTATAATTAGAAACTGAGTATTCAGACGAGTCAAAGAGATGTTTGGAAGTATTTCTTTAGTCATAGATTTAGTCAGAAAGGGGAACTGTCTGGCAAGCGACATAGTTGAGGCAGAACTGTACATAGTTTTAAGACGAGATATGTTAAATATCAGGGAGCAGGGTGAGAGAGAATCTAGTAGCAATCATTGATGAGGCAGGCCAGGAGCTATGTCTCGACCCCTGTAACCAGAAAGAGGTGAGTACACACATACACACAGCGAAAACTTGGTAATCTTTCTGCAAAAATGGAAAAGATGATGAAGGCAGAAAAGAAGAAATGAGAGTCACAAGCTGATGCCATAAAAGCCAAGTATACGAGCTAAATATGCTGAAGTGAGTTACAGAGCTATTGCCCAGAGTAGACAAGGCATCTGAAGCAGGTACACCTCTATTAAACAAGGAGTCCAACAGAAAGAAAGGAGACAAGACTTATGCTATGGCTCTTTCAGTACACCAAGCAAGGCCGAGGAATGTAGGAGGAGAACTGTTAGGAGCATGGATAGCACTAACTGAGAGAGGGGAAAGTAGAGAATGTGCCAAGTACCATGCAGAAGTTTGACCATGCAACCAAGAGTTACAGGGAAAAATAAGGGAGACAATGGCTATGTTCAAATGTAACCCAGAGACACAGAAGGAAAGGCAATGGGAAGAGGAGAGAGAGAGATCAGTGTTTCTTCATGGGCTTCAGCAAAGTGAAGGAAGGACACATAATAAAAGATGGCAGAGAGAAAAACAGGAGATTGAAATCATCATCAATGAAATAGGTGAGAAGGACATGACTCTTACAGTAATTTTTGAGAGAATAGGAGGGTACTTGAAGGAGAGAACTTGACCAGTCAAACTGATTTTCAAGGCAGAAATGGTGCAGAGTAGGGTCCTGCAAGAGAAACCACAGCTGGAGGAATCATCAACATAATAGAGGGTGTTCCTAGACCATGACAGAACAAGAACAGAATGACAGCAGCTGAGGGAGAAGACACAGAAACGAAAAGAGCTAGAAGAGAAACAAGGACAGAGTCAGCAGAGGACAAGGAAAGCCGGGCAGAGCAACAAGCACAAGTATGCACAGAACCGCCCTCAGAACCCCACTGCCAAACACACTATCCCAACATAAACACAATCCACACTTACAGCTCCTACCCCATACTATGCTGTAGAATCCCCCAGCACACTGTCAGGTCCCCCACTCACCGTGTTGGAGAGGAAATGAAGGTATGGTACACCAACGCTGATGGAATAAGAAATAAGTGGGAGGAGTGGCAGGAGAGAATCAAAGAGTCATCACCAGAGATCATAGCTTTCATCGAACCCAGCTCACAGGAATGATATCAGATGCACTCTTTCCAACGTGACATCAGCCAGAGTGTCAACCATCAGAGCAATGGTTAACACACTGGCTGAAGTGGCTCATGCGAGCAGGGCTAAGCTACTGATTGTGGATGACTTCAAAAAGAAAATGACTGGGAGAACCTGGACCCACATGGGGACCCTGAAACGTGGAGGGCTAAGATAATTGAGGTGGTACTGGAAAACCTCAAGTACCAGCATGTAAGGGACACTTCTAGAGGGGGAAGAGGATGAACCAGCAAGACTGGATCTAATATTCACATTGAGTAGTGCAAATCTTGAAGATATTACATAAGAAAGACCCCTCGGGGTCAGTGACCCCATGGTTCTGTGCTTCGAATACATATTATAGTTACAAATGGTATGGTATGATGAAGTTCCTGGAGCAGGGAAAGAGTGGACCTAGCAGCGACCAGTGAAGAGATGGGGCCAAGAGCTGTGAATCGACCCCTGAAATAACAAATAAAATAAGTAAAAATAGACGAGTACACACACACACACACACACATGCAGTGTCTAGTCAGCAAATACCTTTAATTAAACGGTAACAGTCATACTCAAGCATAAAACAAGGTACTTAAAAACAGAAAAGGAAGATTAGGCCTAGAATTTTATAAGTTAATTTGAAAGCGCAGAACCTAGCGCTTCAAGCATCTTGTGTCGCCAGAAGTGGACGAAAATTACAGCTAATATCAACAAAGAGAAATATAGGTTTATAGGAGGTGGCAGTTAGGGTAAGATTAAAGCAACTGTTGGTGAGAGTGTAGGTAGTGAGAAGGTTGAAGAAGTGTGTGGAAGATTTAAGAATGCAACGAAAGTTTGTGGATATAAAGGAGCAGGTGCAGAGACTTGACTGGTGGAATGATGAGGTAAAGTAAGTAGTAGAATATGAAAAGTTAGCATGTGAAAGGTTTTTCCCAAGTAGAAATGATATAATGTGGGAAGAGTATGTGGAGAGAGAGAGAGAGAGAGAGAGAGAGAGAGAGAGAGAGAGAGAGAGAGAGAGAGAGAGAGAGAGAGAGAGAGAGAGAGAGAGAGAGAGAGAGAGAGAGAGGTTTAAATAGTGGTAAGGGATAAAATGAGAGAATTGATGTGGTGGCATCTAGAAAATTTTGATGAAAATGAGAAAAAGTTTTGGAGTGAGATTAATAATCTGAGAAAGCCTATGAGACGAATGTATCTGACATCAAAAAGCCGAAGATGAGAGTTATTACATGGGGAGTTGGAGGTATTGCAGAGATAAAGGGAATATTTTGCGAAACTGTTAAATGTTGATGAAGAGAGAGATACTGTGATTTGGTGCATTGACCATGGAGTTATAATGACTTATAAGAGTGTGGAAGAGCCAGTAGTGAGTGTTGGGAAGTGCCTGAGGCAGTAGGTAGACCAAAAGGGGGTAAAACAGCTAGGAATGATGGAATAAAGACAAAAATGTTAAAAGCAGGCTGAGATATATTTTTGGAATTGTTGGTGATTTTATTTAATAAATGTTTGGAAAAGGGAAATATATCTAGGGCCTGGCAGAGAGCATAAATAAAGACAAACGAGACGAAAGAGTGTGTAAAATATATGTGGGGTGGGGGTAGGAAAATATATGTGGGGTGGGGGGTAGGAAAATATATGAGGGGTGGGGGGTAGGAAAATATATGTGGGGTGGGGGTAGGAAAATATATGTGGGGTGGGGGGTAGGAAAATATATGTGGGGTAGGGGGTAGGAAAATATATGTGGGGTAGGGGGTAGGAAAATATATGGGGAGGGGGGTAGGAAAATATATGTGGGGAGGGGGGTAGGAAAATATATGTGGGGAGGGGGTAGGAAAATATATGGGGAGGGGGTAGGAAAATATATGTGGAGTAGGGGGTAGGAAAATATATGGGGAGGGGGGTAGGAAAATACATGTGGGGAGGGGGGTAGGAAAATATATGTGGGGTGGGGGGTAGGAAAATAAGCCTGTTGAGTATACCTGGTAAGGTGTATGGTAGAGTTATTATTGAAAAAATCAAGTGTAGGAGAAAAAGCTGGATCACATATCCACACTAAGTGGTTATATTGAATCATATAAGTAAACAGTATTTTTAAAACGATAAAGAAGCTTTCGATACATTTATTGATTTGAAAAAGGCATATGATACTGTAGATCTGGAAGCAATGTGATAGATGTATGTGTATGGAATAGGGTAAGTCACTGAGAGCAATTATGAGTTTCTACGAGGATAGTGAGGGTCAAGTAGACACATGTAGGAGAGAGGGAGATTATTTTCCAGTAACTTTAGGCCTTTATTATATTTGTAGTTGGAGATGCAAGAGAAGTGAATGCTCGAGTGTTGGCGAGAGTTGAGGTATTGAAAGACAAAGAATCTAATACAGATTTGGAGTTGTCAAAGGAGCTTTTTTCTGATGATACCGTGTTTTTGAGAGACTCTGAAGAGAAGATGCAAAGGTTGGTTAACGATTTTGGAAGCTATGTAAAAGAAAGAAATTAAAAGTCAGCAATGGAAAGAGCAAGGTGATGATGGAGCAAAAACTTTAGATAATGAAAGACTGGATAACAGACTGAAAGGAGGGAGTATGGAGGAATTAAATTGACCAGATATTTGTGCACGGCATTGTCAGCAGATAGATTTATGAAAGGAGAGGTGAACCATAGAACTGACGGGGTAAAATCATGAGTTTTGCACTGAGGCATCTGTGGAGACAAAGAACGTAATCCATGGAAGCAAAAAGGGAATGAATGAGAGTATAGTGGTACCAACGCTCTTATATGGGTGTAAAGCATGGGTTGTCAACGTTGCAGCAAGGAAGAGGCTTGAAGCAGTGGAGATGTCATGTATGAGATCAATATTTTGTGTGAATATTATGCAGAGAATTCAAAGCGTGGAGATAGAAACAGATTCAGGATTTCTAAAAGTATTATCCACAGGGCTGAAAAAGGTACTGTTGAGGTGATTCGGACATTTAAATAATATGGGAAGGCGGGTTAGGAGTCGTCCTAGGAAAAGTTGGAGGGAAGAGATAAAGGTTTTGTGTGTGAGGGGATTAGACATCTATCAAACCTGTGTGAGTGTTTTAGATAGGAGTGAGATCAGGCAAGTGACTTTAATGACTTGACATGCTGTTGGAGTGTGAGGAAATTAACATGAAATGATTAGTGAAACTGGTAGACCGGACTTGAGTCCTGAAGGTGGAGGTACAATCCCTGCACTCTTGAGTAGTGTTCTTTTAAACGTAATTCTACTAAACATTTCATTGATCAATTAAAATTTATTTTTAATTTAAGTAAATGATATACTGACTATTTTCGCAAATTAATTTACCAAAAAAAATAACAGCTTTTGAAGCTATCCTCTTCAATATAAGTGTATAACCGCCCTGAATTATTCCTTTTGCTTGTAGTGAGATGGAGGAGACTTGACTGATGGGATACAGTGATATATTTTAAGCATCATTCAGGTAGAGGGAGGAGAGCTTATGGTATATGAGGACATCTTTCCGGATCAGTGACGCAGAGGGGCTAACCTCAATGGATGCTGGAACACTTTACTTGGAAATTGCAGCGTAATAAGATAATGCAGGAAGGGAAAGAAATTATTTCCTTCTAGTGTACGGAAGTGGAGGAAGGGATACCCTTCTCATTTAAGACATTTGAGTATTCCCAGTGACCGTGTAAGACATAATACAAGGGGGATAATCCTGCCTGTGTAAGACACAGGGGACTCTCCTGCTTGTGTAAGACAAGGAGGGATACTCAGAATGCATAAGATACTGGGAGCTCACCATCCTGAGTAAAACTGTGCTTCCTTTTCTGTGTAACTGTGTAATTCACTGGTGGTTTCCCTTGCTTATATGAGACTCCGTAGGCTTCCGTGTATGACTGGAGTGGAGGGAGTCAAATACTCGTCTAAGACATAAAAAAAGGTAAGTCTGCCAGTGTTAGACATAGTATATGACTCAAATGTCAATCATTGAGGGAAGATGAAAGGTAACCTTGAAAGTCTTGAGAGGATAGTATACTGATATATATTGACTGGACCTCCATATAATGATTCACACATAGACATACGTATTATACTTCGTGTAAGTCTCACTGAGCCCTCGTCGCTATACTGCACCAGTAGGCCACAGTGAAAGACTTCCTTGCTTGTGTAACATATTTTGGCGGTTTTCCTTGCTCGTACGAAAGATGTGTTTAATTAACACTGCTTGCATAAGACACCTTCAAATGTTTTTCTGGGAGATTCTTGTGCTCAGGTAAGACGTACTCAGAGGTTCTCCGGCCGGCATTAGACTAAGAGCTTCTCCCGCAGGTATAAGACACACTGAGAGCTTCTCCCGCAGGTATAAGACACACTGAGAGCTTCTCCCGCAGGTATAAGGCACACTGAGAGCTTCTCCCGCAGGTATAAGGCACACTGAGAGCTTCTCCCGCAGGTATAAGACACACTAAGAGCTTCTCCAGCAGGTATAAGACACACTGAGAGCTTCTCCCGCAGGTATAAGACACAATGAGAGCTTCTCCAGCAGGTATAAGAACATAAGAACATAAGAAAGGAGGAACACTGTAGGAGGCCTGCTGGCCCATACTAGGCAGGTCCTTTACAATTCATCCCACTAACAAAACATTTGCCCAACCCAATTTTCAATGCCACCCAAGAAATAAGCTCTGATGTGAAAGTCCCACTCAAATCCAACCCCTCCCACTCATGTACTTATCCAACCTAAATTTGAAACTACCCAAAGTCCCAGCCTCAATAACCCAACTAGGTAGACTGTTCCACTCATCAACTACCCTATTTCCAAACCAATACTTTCCTATGTCCTTTCTAAATCTAAACTTATCTAATTTAAATCCATTACTGCGGGTTCTCTCTTGGAGAGACATCCTCAAGACCTTATTAATATCCCCTTTATTAATACCTATCTTCCACTTATACACTTCGATGAGGTCTCCCCTCATTCTTCGTCTAACAAGTGAATGTAACTTAAGAGTCTTCAATCTTTCTTCATAAGGAAGATTTCTAATGCTATGTATTAATTTAGTCATCCTACGCTGAATGTTTTCTAACGAATTTATGTCCATTCTGTAATATGGAGACCAGAATTGAGCTGCATAATCTAGGTGAGGCCTTACTAATGATGTATAAAGCTGCAGTATGACCTCTGGACTTCTGTTGCTTACACTTCTTGATATAAATCCCAGTAATCTATTTGCCTTATTACGTACGCTTAGCCATTGCTGTCTTGGTTTAAGGTTGCTGCTTACCATAACCCCCAAGTCCTTTTCGCAATCTGTATGGCAATCTGTATGGCTAAGTTCTACATCATTTAACTTGTAAGTACTAGGGTTATGGACACTCCCAAGCTTCAGAACCTTGCATTTATCTACATTGAACTGCATCTGCCACTTTTCTGACCAAGAATAGAGTTTGTTTAAATCCTCCTGAAGTTCCATAACATCTACGTTTGAATCAATTATCGTACCTATCTTTGTGTCATCGGCGAATTTGCTCATATCACTAGTAATTCCCTCATCAAGATCATTGATATATATTATAAACAACAACGGGCCCAAGACTGATCCCTGTGGAACGCCACTTGTTACAGATCCCCACTCGGATTTAACCCCATTTATGGACACTCTCTGCTTCCTGTCAGTGAGCCATGACTCGATCCACGAGAGCACTTTTCCCCCAATGCCATGAGCTGCCACTTTCTTTAACAGTCTATGGTGCGGAACTCTATCAAAAGCCTTACTAAAATCTAAGTAAATAATATCAAATTCTTTATTGTGGTCAACAGCCTCAAAAGCTTTACTGAAGAAAGTTAATAAATTAGTTAGACAAGACCGGCCTCTTGTGAATCCATGCTGAGTATCATTAATCAAGCTATGCTTATCGAGATGGCTTCTTATAATCTCAGCTATAATTGACACTAGTAATTTGCCTACAATTGAGGTCAGGCTTATTGGGCGGTAATTTGACGGTAACGACTTGTCCCCTGTTTTAAAAATAGGAGTTACATTAGCCATCTTCCACATATCAGACACTACACCTGTTTGAAGAGATAAATTAAAAATATTAGTTAATGGTTCACAGAGTTCCATTTTGCATTCCTTAAGAACCCTTGAAAAAACCTCATCAGGACCCGGCGACTTATTTTGCTTCAGTCGGTCTATCTGCTTCACAACCATTTCACTAGTGACTGTGATGTTACATAATTTATCTTCTTCTAGCCCACTGTAAAAATTAATTACTGGAATATTGTTAGTGTCTTCCTGTGTAAAAACTGAGATAAAATAATTATTTAAAATCGAGCACATTTCATTCTCTTTGTCAGTAAGGTGCCCATAGTTATTTTTAAGACACAATGAGAGCTTCTCCAGCAGGTATAAGACACTCTGAGAGGTTCTTCTGTTAGTATAAGACAAACGGAGAAGTTCTCCTAATGGTATAAGACACACTGATGGGATCGCTGCTGGTGTAAGATACAGTGAGAGGTACTCTGCTGGTGTAAGATACAGTGAGAGGTACTCTGCTGGTGTAAGATACAGTGAGAGGTACTCTGCTGGTGTAAGATACAGTGAGAGGTACTCTGCTAGTGTAAGGTACATTAAGGGGTACTCTGCTGGTGTAAGATACAATGAGAGGTACTCTGCTGGAGTAAGATACAGTGAGAGGTACTCTGCTGGTGTAAGATACAATGAGAGGTACTCTGCTGGAGTAAGATACAGTGAGAGGTACTCTGCTGGTGTAAGATACAGTGAGAGGTACTCTGCTGGTGTAAGATACAATGAGAGGTACTCTGCTGGTGTAAGATACAGTGAGAGGTACTCTGCTAGTGTAAGGTACAGTGAGAGGTACTCTGCTGGTGTAAGATACAGTGAGAGGTACTCTGCTGGTGTAAGATACAGTGAGAGGTACTCTGCTAGTGTAAGGTACATTAAGGGGTACTCTGCTGGTGTAAGATACAATGAGAGGTACTCTGCTGGAGTAAGATACAGTGAGAGGTACTCTGCTGGTGTAAGGTACAGTGAGAAGTACTCTGCTGGTGTAAGATACAGTGAGAGGTACTCTGCTGGTGTAAGATACAGTGAGAGGTACTCTGCTGGTGTAAGATACAGTGAGAGGTACTCTGCTGGTGTAAGGTACAGTGAGAGGTATTCTGCTGGTGTAAGATAAAGTGTGAGGTACTCTGCTTGTGCAAGATACATTGAGAGGTACTCTGCTAGTGTAAGATACAGTGAGAGGTACTCTGCTGGTGTAAGGTACAGTGATAGGTATTCTGCTGGTGTAAGATACAGTGAGAGGTACTCTGCTTGTGTAAGATACAGTGAGAGGTACTCTGCTAGTGTAAGATACAGTGAGAGGTACTCTGCTTGTGTAAGATACAAAGAGAGGTACTCTGCCTGTGTAAGACACAGTGAGAAGTACTCTGCTGGTGTAAGATACAGTAAGAGGAACTCTGCTGGTGTAAGATACAGTTAGTGGTACTCTGCTGGTGTAAGATACAGTGAGAGGTACTGTGCTGGTGTAAGATACAGTGAGAGGTACTGTGCTGGTGTAAGATACAGTGAGAGGTACTCTGCTGGTGTAAGATACAGTGAGAGGTACTCTGCTGGTGTAAGATACAGTGAGAGGTACTCTGCTGGTGTAAGATACAGTGAGAGGTACTCTGCTGGTGTAAGATACAGTGAGAGGTACTCTGCTGGTGTAAGATACAGTGAGAGGTACTCTGCTGGTGTAAGATACAGTGAGAGGTACTCTGCTGGTGTAAGATACAGTGAGAGGTACTCTGCTGGTGTAAGATACAGTGAGAGGTACTCTGCTGGTGTAAGATACAGTGAGAGGTACTCTGCTGGTGTAAGATACAGTGAGAGGTACTCTGCTGGTGTAAGATACAGTGAGAAGTACTCTACTGGTGTAAGATAAAGTGAGAGGTACTCTGCTGTTGTAAGATACAGTGAGAAGTACTCTACTGGTGTAAGATAAAGTGAGTGGTACTCTGCTGTTGTAAGATACAGTAAGAGGAACTCTGTGGGATATGCAGATTTAAGACACACAGAGGGGGGGAAGGTGTACTCTGTACATGTAAAATGCACTGATGTGATGTACTCTATGACAGTGGAGGAGAGTTCACTTGGGAGATGTGGGATGGGTGGTGTGGGAGGAAGTGAGAAAGTGGGCTGGGGAG
Organism: Cherax quadricarinatus; assembly: GCF_038502225.1. NCBI lineage: Eukaryota > Metazoa > Arthropoda > Malacostraca > Decapoda > Parastacidae > Cherax > Cherax quadricarinatus. Next base: position 24,437,549 of record NC_091352.1, on the reverse strand, counting down.
AAGAGAAAGGGGAGGTATTGTGTGGGAAGTGGTGAGAAAGTGGGCTGGTGAGAAGCGAAGGTGGAGGGGTTGTGTGGGAGGAGGTGAGAAAGTGGGCAGGGGAGAAGGGAAGGGGGAGGGGTAGTGTGGGAGGAGGTGAGAAAGTTGGCAGGGGAGAAGGGAAGAGGGAGGGGTAGTGTGGGAGGAGGTGAGAAAGTGGGCAGGGGAGAAGGGAAGGGGGAGGGGTAGTGTGGGAGGAGGTGAGAAAGTGGGCAGTGGAGAAGGGAAGGGGAGGGGTAGTGTGGGAGGAGGTGAGAAAGTGGGCATGGGAGAAGGGAAGGGGGAGGGGTAGTGTGAGAGGAGGTGAGAAACTTGGCAGTGGAGAAGGGAAGGGGGAGGGGTAGTGTGGGAGGAGGTGAGAAAGTGGACAGTGGAGACGGGAAGGGGGAGGGTTTGTGTGGGAGGAGGTGAGAAAGTGGGCAGGGGAGAAGGGAAGGGGGAGGGGTAGTGTGGGAGGAGGTGAGAAAGTGGGCAGTGGAGAAGGGAAGGGGGAGGGGTAGTGTGGGAGGAGGTGAGAAAGTGGGCAGGAGAGAAGGGAAGGGGGAGGGGTAGTG
>NC_091352.1:24414110-24436856 GCF_038502225.1 Cherax quadricarinatus | reverse complement strand
GGGAAGGACAGTGTGTGCACTCTGAAGGAGGGAAGTATAGTGTGTGCATTCTGAAGGAGGGAAGTATAGTGTCTGCACTCTGAAGGAAGGAAGTACAGTGTCTGCACTCTGAAGGAGGGAAGTACAGTGTCTACACTCTGAAGAAGGGAAGTACAGTGTCTGCACTCTGAAGGATGGAAGTACAGTGTCTACACTATAAATGTGGGAAGTACAGTGTCTGCACTCTGAAGGTGGGAAGCACAGTGTCTGCACTCTGAAGGAGGGAAGTACAGTGTCTGCACTCTGAAGGATGGAAGTACAGTGTCTGCACTCTGAAGGAGGGAAGTACAGTGTCTACACTCTGAAGGTGGGAAGTACAGTGTCTGCACTCTGAAGGTGGGAAGCACAGTGTCTACACTCTGAAGGAGGGAAGTACAGTGTCTACACTCTGAAGGTGGGAAGTACAGTGTCTACACTCTGAAGGTGGGAAGTACAGTGTCTGCACTCTGAAGGTGGGAGGCACAGTGTCTGCACTCTGAAGGAGGGAAGTACAGTGTCTGCACTCTGAAGGAGGGAAGTACAGTGTCTGCACTCTGAAGGAGGGAAGTACAGTGTGTGCACTCTGAAGGTGGGAAGTACAGTGTGTGCACTCTGAAGGTGTGACGTACAGTGTGTGCACTCTGAAGGTGGGAAGTACAGTGTCTGCACTCTGAAGGAGGGAAGTACAGTGTCTGCACTCTGAAGGAGGGAAGGACAGTGTCTACACTCTGAAGGTGGGAAGTAAGTGTGTGCACACTGAAGGTGGGAAGTACAGTGTGTGCACTCTGAAGGAGGGAAGTACAGTGTCTACACTCTGAAGGTGGGATGTACAGTGTGTGCACTCTGAAGGAGGGAAGTACAGTGTGTGCACTCTGATGGTTTGAAGTACAGTGTGTGCACTCTGAAGGAGGGAAGTACAGTGTCTACATTCTGAAGGTGGGAAGTACAGTGTCTACTCTCTGGAGGTGGGAAGTACAGTGTCTACACTCTGAAGGTGGGAAGTACAGTGTCTACACTCTGAATGAGGGAAGTACTGTGTGTGCACTCTGAAGGAGGGAAGTACAGTGTGTGCACTCTGAAGGTGGGAAGTACAGTGTGTGCACTCTGAAGGAGGGAAGTACTGTGTGTGCACTCTGAAGGAGGGAAGTATAGTGTGCGCACTCTGATGGTGGGAAGTACAGTGTGTGCACTCTGAAAAAGGGAAGTACAGTGTGTGCACTCTGAAGGTGGGAAGTACAGTGTGTGCACTCTGACGGAGGGAAGTACAGTGTGTGCACTCTGAAGGTGGGAAGTACAGTGTCTGTTCTCTGAAGGTGGGAAGCACAGTGTCTACACTCTGAAGGAGGGAAGTACAGTGTCTGCACTCTGAAGGAGGGAAGTACAGTGTCTACACTCTGAAGGTGGGAAGTACAGTGTCTACTCTCTGAAGGTGGGAAGTACAGTGTCTGCACTCTGAATGACGGAAGTACAGTGTCTGCACTCTGAAGGAGGGAAGTACAGTGTCTGCACTCTGAAGGAGGGAAGTACAGTGTGTGCACTCTGAAGGTGGGAAGTACAGTGTGTGCACTCTGAAGGTGTGAAGTACAGTGTGTGCACTCTGAAGGTGGGAAGTACAGTGTCTGCACTCTGAAGGAGGGAAGTACAGTGTCTGCACTCTGAAGGAGTTAAGTACAGTGTCTACACTCTGAAGGTGAGAAGTAAGTGTGTGCACTCTGAAGGTGGGAAGTACAGTGTGTGCACTCTGAGGGAGGGAAGTACAATGTCTACACTCTGAAGGTGGGAAGTACAGTGTCTACATTCTGAAGGTGGGAAGTACAGTGTCTACACTCTGAATGAGGGAAGTACAGTGTGTGCACTCTGAAGGAGGGAAGTACAGTGTGAGCACTCTGATGGAGGGAAGTACAGTGTCTACATTCTGAAGGTGGGAAGTACAGTGTCTACACTCTGAAGGTGGGAAGTACAGTGTCTACTCTCTGAAGGTGGGAAGTACAGTGTCTACACTCTGAAGGTGGGAAGTACAGTGTCTACACTCTGAATGAGGGAAGTACAGTGTGTGCACTCTGAAGGAGGGAAGTACAGTGTGTGCACTCTGAAGGTGGGAAGTACAGTTTGTGCATTCTGAAGGAGGGAAGTACTGTGTGTGCACTCTGAAGGAGGGAAGTATAGTGTGCGCACTCTGAAAGTGGGAAGTACAGTGTGTGCACTATGAAAAAGGGAAGTACAGTGTCTACACTCTGAAGGTGGGAAGTACAGTGTCTGCACTCTGAAGGTGGGAAGTACAGTGTCTACTCTCTGAAGGTGGGAAGTACAGTGTCTACACTCTGATGGTGGGAAGTACAGTGTCTACACTCTGAATGAGGGAAGTACAGTGTGTGCACTCTGAAGGAGGGAAGTACAGTGTGTGCACTCTGAAGGAGGGAAGTACAGTGTGTGCACTCTGAAGGTGGGAAGTACAGTGTCTACACTCTGAAGGTGGGAAGTACAGTGTCTACTCTCTGAAGGTGGGAAGTACAGTGTCTACACTCTGAAGGTGGGAAGTACAGTGTCTACACTCTGAGTGAGGGAAGTACAGTGTGTGCATTCTGAAGTAGGGAAGTACAGTGTGTGCACTCTGAAGGTGGGAAGTACAGTGTGTGCACTCTGAAGGTGGGAAGTACAGTGTCTACACTCTGAAGGAGGGAAGTTCAGTGTCTGCACTCTGAAGGAGGGAAGTACAGTGTCTGCACTCAGAAGGAGGGAAGTACAGTGTCTACACTCTGAAGGTGGGAAGTACAGTGTCTACACTCTGAAGGTGGGAAGTACAGTGTCTGCACTCTGAAGGTGGGAAGCACAGTGTCTGCACTCTGAAGGAGGGAAGTACAGTGTCTGCACTCTGAAGGAGGGAAGTACAGTGTCTGCACTCTGAAGGAGGGATGTACAGTGTGTGCACTCTGAAGGTGGGAAGTACAGTGTATGCACTCTGAAGGTGTGAAGTACAGTGTGTGCACTCTGAAGGTGGTAAGTACAGTGTCTGCACTCTGAAGAAGGGAAGTACAGTGTCTACACACTGAAGGTGGGAAGTAATTGTGTGCACTCTGAAGGAGGGAAGTACAGTGTGTGCACTCTGAAGGAGGGAAGTACAGCGTCTACACTCTGAAGGTGGGAAGTACAGTGTCTACACTCTGAAGGTGGGAAATACAGTGTGTGCACTCTGAAGGAGGGAAGTACAGTGTGTGCACTCTGATGGTTGGATGTACAGTGTGTGCACTCTGAAGGAGGGAAGTACAGTGTCTACACTCTGAAGGTGGGAAGTACAGTGTCTACACACTGAAGGTGGGAAGTACAGTGTCTACTCTCTGAAGGTGGGAAGTACAGTGTCTACACTCTGAAGGTGGGAAGTACAGTGTCTACACTCTGAATGAGGGAAATACAGTGTGTGCACTCTGAAAGAGGGAAGTTCAGTGTGTGCACTCTGAATGTGGGAAGTACAGTGTGTGCACTCTGAAGGAGGGAAGTACTGTGTGTGCCCTCTGAAGGAGGGAAGTATAGTGTGCGCACTCTGAAGGTGGGAAGTACAGTGTGTGCACTCTGAAGGTGGGAAGTACAGTGCGTGCAGTCTGAAGGAGGGAAGTACAATGTGTGCACTCTGAAGGTGGGAAGTACAGTGTGTGCACTCTGAAGGAGGGAAATACAGTGTGTGCACTCTGAAGGAGGGAAGTACAGTGTGTGCACTCTGAAGGAGGGAAGTACAGTGTGTGCACTCTGAAGGTGGGAAGTACAGTGTCTGCACTCTGAAGGTGGGAAGCACAGTGTCTTCACTCTGAAGGTGGGAAGCACAGTGTCTGCACTCTGAAGGTGGGAAGTACAGTGTCTGCACTCTGAAGGAGGGAAGTACAGTGTCTGCACTCTGAACGAGGGAAGTACAGTGTGTGCACTCTGAAGGTGGGAAGTACAGTGTGTGCACTCTGAAGGAGGGAAGTATAGTGTGCGCATTCTGAAGGAGGGAAGTACAGTGTCTGCACTCTGAAGGAAGTACAGTGTCTACACTCTGAAGGAGGGAAGTACAGTGTCTGCACTCTGAAGGAGGGAAGTACAGTGTCTGCACTCTGAAGGAGGGAAGTACAGTGTCTACACTCTGAAGAAGGGAAGTAAAGTGTCTGCACTCTGAAGGAGGGAAATACAGTGTCTACACTCTGAAGGTGGGAAGTACAGTGTCTGCACTCTGAAGGTGGGAGCACAGTGTCTGCACTCTGAAGGAGGGAAGTACAGTGTCTGCACTCTGAAGGATGGAAGTACAGTGTCTGCACTCTGAAGGAGGGAAGTACAGTGTCTACACTCTGAAGGTGGGAAGTACAGTGTCTGCACTCTGAAGGTGGGAAGCACAGTGTCTACACTCTGAAGGAGGGAAGTACAGTGTCTACACTCTGAAGGTGGGAAGTACAGTGTCTACACTCTGAAGTTGGGAAGTACAGTGTCTGCACTCTGAAGGAGGGAAGTACAGTGTCTGCACTCTGAAGGAGGGAAGTACAGTGTCTGCACTCTGAAGGAGGGAAGTACAGTGTCTGCACTCTGAAGGAGGGAAGTACAGTGTGTGCACTCTGAAGGAGGGAAGTACAGTGTGTGCACTCTGAAGGTGGGAAGTACAGTGTGTGCACTCTGAAGGTGGGAAGTACAGTGTCTGCACTCTGAAGGAGGGAAGTACAGTGTCTGCACTCTGAAGGAGGGAAGTACAGTGTCTACACTCTGAAGGTGGGAAGTAAGTGTGTGCACTCTGAAGGTGGGAAGTACAGTGTGTGCACTCTGAAGGAGGGAAGTACAGTGTCTGCGCTCTGAAGGTGGGAAGCACAGTGTCTACACTCTGAAGGTGGGAAGTACAGTGTCTACACTCTGAAGTTGGGAAGTACAGTGTCTACACTCTGAAGGTGGGAATTACAGTGTCTACACTCTGAAGGTGGGAAGTACAGTGTCTACACTCTGAAGGTGGGAAGTACAGTGTCTACACTCTGAAGGAGGGAAGCACAGTGTCTGCACTCTGAAGGAGGGAAGTACAGTGTCTGCACTCTGAAGGAGGGAAGTACAGTGTGTGCACTCTGAAGGAGGAAAGTGCAGTGTGTGCACTCTGAAGGAGGGAAGTACAGTGTCTTCACTCTGAAGGTGGGAAGCACAGTGTCTGCACTCTGAGCAAGGGAAGTACTATGTCTACACTCTGAAGGAGGGAAGCACAGTGTCTGCACTCTGAAGGAGGGAAGTACAGTGTCTGCACTCTGAAGGTGGGAAGCACAGTGTCTGCACTCTGAAGGAGGGAAGTACAGTGTCTGCACTGTGAAGGAGGGAAGTACAGTGTCTACACTCTGAAGGAGGGAAGTACAGTGTCTACACTCTGAAGGAGGGAAGTACTGTGTGTGCACTCTGAAGGAGGGAAGTACAGAGTGTGCACTCTGAAGGAGGGAAGTACAGTGTCTGCACTCTGAAGGTGGGAAGTACAGTGTCTGCACTCTGAAGGTGGGAAGCACAGTGTCTGCACTCTGAAGGAGGGAAGTACTATGTCTACACTCTGAAGGAGGGAAGTACAGTGTCTACACTCTGAAGGAGGGAAGTACAGTGTCTACACTCTGAAGGAGGGAAGTACAGTGTCTGCACTCTGAAGAAGGGAAGTAGGGTGTCTGCACTCTGAAGGAGGGAAGTACAGACCTGCACTGTGAAGGAGAGAAGTACAGTGTCTGTACACTGAAGGAGGGAAGTAGAGTGTCTGCACTCAGAAGGAGGGAAGTACAGTGTCTTCACTCTGAAGGAGGGAAGTACAGTGTCTACACTCTGAAGGAGGGAAGTACAGTGTCTACACTCTGAAGGAGGGAAGTACAGTGTCTACACTCTGAAGGAGGGAAGTACAGTGTCTACACTCTGAAGGAGGGAAGTACAGTGTCTACACTCTGAAGGAGGGAAGTACAGTGTCTGCACTCTGAAGGAGGGAAGTACAGTGTCTGCACTCTGAAGGAGGGAAGTACAGTGTCTGCACTCTGAAGGAGGGAAGTACAGTGTCTGCACTCTGAAGGAGGGAAGTACAGTGTCTGCACTCTGAAGGAGGGAAGTACAGTGTCTGCACTCTGAAGGAGGGAAGTACAGTGTCTGCACTCTGAAGGAAGGAAGTACAGTGTCTGCACTCTGAAGGAGAGAAGTAGAGTGTCTGCACTCTGGAGGGAAGTACAGTGTCTACACTCTGAAGGAGGAAAGTACAGTGTCTACACTCTGAAGGAGGGAAGTACAGTGTCTACACTCTGAAGGAGGGAAGTACAGGGTCTGCACTCTGAAGGAGGGAAGTACTGTGTCTGCACTCTGAAGGAGGGAAGTACAGTGTCTACACACTGACGGAGGGAAGTACAGTGTGTGCACTCTGAAGGAAGGAAGTACAGTGTCTGCACTCTGAAGGAGGGAAGTACAGTGTCTACACACTGAAGGAAGGAAGTACAGTGTCTGCTCTCTGAAGGAGGGAAGTACAGTATCTACTGTCTGAAGGAGGGAAGTACAGTGTCTGCACTCTGAAGGAGGGAAGTACAGTGTCTACACTCTGAAGGAGGGAAGTACAGTGTCTGCACTCTGAAGGAGGGAAGTACAGTGTCTACACTCTGAAGGAGGGAAGTACAGTGTCTGCACTCTGAAGGAGGGAAGTACAGTGTCTACACTCTGAAGGAGGGAAGTACAGTGTCTGCACTCTGAAGGAGGGAAGTACAGTGTCTACACTCTGAAGGAGGGAAGTACAGTGTGTGCACTCTGAAGGAGGAAAGTACAGTGTGTGCACTCTGAAGGAGGGAAGTACAGTGTCTGCACTCTGAAGGTGGGAAGTACAGTGTCTGCACTCTGAAGGAGGGAAGTACAGTGTGTGCACTCTGAAGGAGGGAAGTACAGTGTCTACACTCTGAAGGAGGGAAGTACAGTGTCTGCACTCTGAAGGAGAGAAGTACAGTATCTACACTCTGAAGGAGGGAAGTACAGTGTCTGCACTCTGAAGGAGGGAAGTACAGTGTCTGCACTCTGAAGGAGGGAAGTACAGTGTCTGCACTCTGAAGGAGGGAAGTACAGTGTCTGCACACTGAAGGAGGGAAGTACAGTGTCTGCACTCTGAAGGAGGGAAGTACAGTGTCTGCACTCTGAAGGAGGGAAGTACAGTGTCTGCACTCTGAAGGAGGGAAGTACAGTGTCTACACTCTGAAGGAGGGAAGTACAGTGTCTACACTCTGAAGGAGGGAAGTACAGTGTCTACACTCTGAAGGAGGGAAGTACAGTGTCTGCACTCTGAAGGAGGGAAGTACAGTGTCTGCACTCTGAAGGAGGGAAGTACAGTGTCTGCACTCTGAAGGAGGGAAGTACAGTGTCTGCACTCTGAAGGAGGGAAGTACAGTGTCTGCACTCTGAAGGAGGGAAGTACAGTGTCTGCACTCTGAAGGAGGGAAGTACAGTGTCTACACTCTGAAGGAGGGAAGTACAGTGTCTGCACTCTGAAGGAGGGAAGTACAGTGTCTGCACTCTGAAGGAGGGAAGTACAGTGTCTGCACTCTGAAGGAGGGAAGTACAGTGTCTGCACTCTGAAGGAGGGAAGTACAGTGTCTGCACTCTGAAGGAGGGAAGTACAGTGTCTGCACTCTGAAGGAGGGAAGTACAGTGTCTGCACTCTGAAGGAGGGAAGTACAGTGTCTGCACTCTGAAGGAGGGAAGTACAGTGTCTACACTCTGAAGGAGGGAAGTACAGTGTTTACACTATGAGGGAGGGAAGTACAGTGTCTGCTCTCTGAAGGAGGGAAGTACAGTGTCTGCACTCTGAAGGAGGGAAGTACAGTGTCTGCACTCTGTAGGAGGGAAGTACAGTGTCTGCACTCTGAAGGAGGGAAGTACAGTGTCTGCACTCTGAAGGAGGGAAGTACAGTGTCTGCACTCTGAAGGAGGGAAGTACAGTGTCTACACTCTGAAGGAGGGAAGTACAGTGTCTACACTCTGAAGGAGGGAAGTACAGTGTCTGCACTCTGAAGGAGGGAAGTACAGTGTCTGCACTCTGAAGGAGGGAAGTACAGTGTCTACACTCTGAAGGAGGGAAGTACAGTGTCTGCACTCTGAAGGAGGGAAGTACAGTGTCTGCACTCTGAAGGAGGGAAGTACAGTGTCTGCACTCTGAAGGAGGGAAGTACAGTGTCTGCACTCTGAAGGAGGGAAGTACAGTGTCTACACTGTGTAGGAAGGAAGTACAGTGTCTGCACTCTTAAGGAGGAAAGTACAGTGTCTACATTCTGAAGGAGGGAAGTACAGTGTCTACACTCTGAAGGAGGGAAGTACAGTGTCTGCACACTGAAAGAGGGAAGTAAAATGTCTGCACTCTGAAGGAGGGAAGTACAGTGTCTACGCTCTGAAGGAGGGAAGTACAGTGTCTACACTCTGAAGGAGGGAAGTACAGTGTCTACACTCTGAAGGTGGGAAGTACAGTGTCTACACTCTGAAGGAGGGAAGTACAGTGTCTGCACTCTGAAGGAGGGAAGTACAGTGTCTACACTCTGAAGGAGGGAAGTACAGTGTCTACACTCTGAAGGAGGGAAGTACAGTGTCTACACTCTGAAGGAGGGAAGTACAGTGTCTGCACTCTGAAGGAGGGAAGTACAGTGTCTACACTCTGAAGGAGGGAAGTACAGTGTCTGCACTCTGAAGGAGGGAAGTACAGTGTCTACACTCTGAAGGAGGGAAGTACAGTGTCTGCACTCTGAAGGAGGGAAGTACAGTGTATGCACTCTGAAGGAGCGAAGTACAATATCTACACTCTGAAGGAGGGAAGTACAGTGTCTGCACTCTGAAGGAGGGAAGTACAGTGTCTGCACTCTGAAGGAGGGAAGTACAGTGTCTACACTCTGAAGGAGGGAAGTACAGTGTCTGCACTCTGAAGGAGGGAAGTACAGTGTCTACACTCTGAAGGAGGGAAGTACAGTGTCTACACTCTGAAGGAGGGAAGTACAGTGTCTACACTCTGAAGGAGGGAAGTACAGTGTCTGCACTCTGAAGGAGGGAAGTACAGTGTCTGCACTCTGAAGGAGGGAAGTACAGTGTCTACACTCTGAAGGAGGGAAGTACAGTGTCTGCACTCTGAAGGAGGGAAGTACAGTGTCTACACTCTGAAGGAGGGAAGTACAGTGTCTACACTCTGAAGGAGGGAAGTACAGTGTCTGCACTCTGAAGGAGGGAAGTACAGTGTCTACACTCTGAAGGAGGGAAGTACAGTGTCTGCACTCTGAAGGAGGGAAGTACAGTGTCTGCACTCTGAAGGAGGGAAGTACAGTGTCTGCACTCTGAAGGAAGGAAGTACAGTGTCTGCACTTTGAACGTGGGAAGTAGAGTGTCTGCACACTGAAGGAGGGAAGTACAGTGTCTACCCTCTGAAGGAGGGAAGTACAGTGTCTACACTCTGAAGGAGGGAAGTACAGTGTCTACACTCTGAAGGAGGGAAGAACAGTGTCTACACTCTGAAGGAGGGAAGTACAGTGTCTGCACTCTGAAGGAGGGAAGTACAGTGTCTACACTCTGAAGGAGGGAAGTACAGTGTCTGCACTCTGAAGGAGGGAAGTACAGTGTCTGCACTCTGAAGGAGGGAAGTACAGTGTCTGCACTCTGAAGGAGGGAAGTACAGTGTCTGCACTCTGAAGGAGGGAAGTACAGTGTCTGCACTCTGAAGGAGGGAAGTACAGTGTCTGCACTCTGAAGGAGGGAAGTACAGTGTCTGCACTCTGAAGGAGGGAAGTACAGTGTCTGCACTCTGAAGGAGGGAAGTACAGTGTCTGCACTCTGAAGGAGGGAAGTACAGTGTCTGCACTCTGAAGGAGGGAAGTACAGTGTCTGCACTCTGAAGGAGGGAAGTACAGTGTCTGCACTCTGAAGGAGGGAAGTACAGTGTCTGCACTCTGAAGGAGGGAAGTACAGTGTCTGCACTCTGAAGGAGGGAAGTACAGTGTCTGCACTCTGTACAGTGTCTACACTCTGAAGGAGGGAAGTACAGTGTCTACACTCTGAAGGAGGGAAGTACAGTGTCTGCACTCTGAAGGAGGGAAGTACAGTGTCTGCACTCTGAAGGAGGGAAGTACAGTGTCTACACTCTGAAGGAGGGAAGTACAGTGTCTACACTCTGAAGGAGGGAAGTACAGTGTCTACACTCTGAAGGAGGGAAGTACAGTGTCTGCACTCTGAAGGAGGGAAGTACAGTGTCTACACTCTGAAGGAGGGAAGTACAGTGTCTGCACTCTGAAGGAGGGAAGTACAGTGTCTGCACTCTGAAGGAGGGAAGTACAGTGTCTGCACTCTGAAGGAGGGAAGTACAGTGTCTGCACTCTGAAGGAGGGAAGTACAGTGTCTACACTCTGAAGGAGGGAAGTACAGTGTCTACACTCTGAAGGAGGGAAGTACAGTGTCTGCACTCTGAAGGAGGGAAGTACAGTGTCTACACTCTGAAGGAGGGAAGTACAGTGTCTACACTCTGAAGGAGGGAAGTACAGTGTCTGCACTCTGAAGGAGGGAAGTACAGTGTCTACACTCTGAAGGAGGGAAGTACAGTGTCTACACTCTGAAGGAGGGAAGTACAGTGTCTACACTCTGAAGGAGGGAAGTACAGTGTCTACACTCTGAAGGAGGGAAGTACAGTGTCTACACTCTGAAGGAGGGAAGTACAGTGTCTACACTCTGAAGGAGGGAAGTACAGTGTCTACACTCTGAAGGAGGGAAGTACAGTGTCTACACTCTGAAGGAGGGAAGTACAGTGTCTACACTCTGAAGGAGGGAAGTACAGTGTCTGCACTCTGAAGGAGGGAAGTACAGTGTGTGCACTCTGAAGGAGGGAAGTACAGTGTCTACACTCTGAAGGAGGGAAGTACAGTGTCTGCACTCTGAAGGAGAGAAGTATAGTGCCTACACTCTGGAGGAGGGAAGTACAGTGTCTACACTCTGAAGGAGGGAAGTACAGTGTCTGCACTCTGAAGGAGGGAAGTACAGTGTCTGCACTCTGAAGGAGGGAAGTACAATGTCTGCACTCGGAAGGAAGGAAGTACAGTGTCTACACTCTGAAGGAGGGAAGTACAGTGTCTGCACTGTATAAAGTACAGTGTCTGCACTTTGAAGGAGGGAAGTACAGTGTCTGCAATCTGAAGGAGGGAAGTACAGTGTCTGCACTCTGAAGGAGGGAAGTACAGTGTCTGCACTCTGAAGGAGGGAAGAACAATGTCTGCACTCTGAAGGAGGGAAGTACAGTGTCTACACTCTGAAGGAGGGAAGTACAGTGTCTACACTCTGAAGGAGGGAAGTACAGTGTCTGCACTCTGAAGGAGGGAAGTACGGTGTCTGCACTCTGAAGGAGGGAAGTACAGTGTCTGCACTCTGAAAGAGGGAAGTACAGTGTCCGCACTCTGAAGGAGGGAAGTTCAGTGTCTACACTCTGAAGGAGGGAAGTACAGTGTCTGCACTCTGAAGGAGGGAAGTACAGTGTCTACACTCTGAAGGAGGGAAGTACAGTGTCTGCACTCTGAAGGAGGGAAGTACAGTGTCTACACTCTGAAGGAGGGAAGTACAGTGTCTACACTCTGAAGGAGGGAAGTACAGTGTCTGCACTCTGAAGGAGGGAAGTACAGTGTCTACACTCTGAAGGAGGGAAGTACAGTGTCTACACTCTGAAGGAGGGAAGTACAGTGTCTACACTCTGAAGGAGGGAAGTACAGTGTCTGCACTCTGAAGGAGGGAAGTACAGTGTCTACACTCTGAAGGAGGGAAGTACAGTGTCTGCACTCTGAAGGAGGGAAGTACAGTGTCTGCACTCTGAAGGAGGGAAGTACAGTGTCTGCACTCTGAAGGAGGGAAGTACAGTGTCTGCACTCTGAAGGAGGGAAGTACAGTGTCTACACTCTGAAGGAGGGAAGTACAGTGTCTACACTCTGAAGGAGGGAAGTACAGTGTCTGCACTCTGAAGGAGGGAAGTACAGTGTCTGCACTCTGAAGGAGGGAAGTACAGTGTCTGCACTCTGAAGGAGGGAAGTACAGTGTCTGCACTCTGAAGGAGGGAAGTACAGTGTCTGCACTCTGAAGGAGGGAAGTACAGTGTCTGCACTCTGAAGGAGGGAAGTACAGTGTCTGCACTCTGAAGGAGGGAAGTACAGTGTCTGCACTCTGAAGGAGGGAAGTACAGTGTCTACACTCTGAAGGAGGGAAGTACAGTGTCTACACTCTGAAGGAGGGAAGTACAGTGTCTACACTCTGAAGGAGGGAAGTACAGTGTCTACACTCTGAAGGAGGGAAGTACAGTGTCTGCACTCTGAAGGAGGGAAGTACAGTGTCTACACTCTGAAGGAGGGAAGTACAGTGTCTACACTCTGAAGGAGGGAAGTACAGTGTCTGCACTCTGAAGGAGGGAAGTACAGTGTCTGCACTCTGAAGGAGGGAAGTACAGTGTCTGCACTCTGAAGGAGGGAAGTACAGTGTCTGCACTCTGAAGGAGGAAAGTACAGTGTCTACACTTTGAAGGAGAGAAGTACAGTGTCAACACTCTGAAGGAGGGAAGTACAGTGTCTACACTCTGAAGTACAGTGTGTACAGTGTCTACACTGTATAAAGTACAGTGTCTACACTCTGAAGGAGGGAAGTACAGTGTCTACACTCTGAAGGAGGGAAGTACAGTGTCTTCACTCTGAAGGAGGGAAGTACAGTGTCTGCACTCTGAAGGAGGGAAGTACAGTGTCTGCACTCTGAAGGAGGGAAGTACAGTGTCTGCACTCTGAAGGAGGGAAGTATAGTGTCTGCACTCTGAAGGAGGGAAGTACAGTGTCTACACTCTGAAGGAGGGAAGTACAGTGTCTGCACTCTGAAGGAGGGAAGTACAGTGTCTGCACTCTGAAGGAGGGAAGTACAGTGTCTGCACTCTGAAGGAGGGAAGTACAGTGTCTGCACTCTGAAGGAGGGAAGTACAGTGTCTGCACTCTGAAGGAGGGAAGTACAGTGTCTGCACTCTGAAGGAGGGAAGTACAGTGTCTGCACTCTGAAGGAGGGAAGTACAGTGTCTACACTCTGAAGGAGGGAAGTACAGTGTCTACACTCTGAAGGAGGGAAGTACAGTGTCTACACTCTGAAGGAGGGAAGTACAGTGTCTACACTCTGAAGGAGGGAAGTACAGTGTCTACACTCTGAAGGAGGGAAGTACAGTGTCTGCACTCTGAAGGAGGGAAGTACAGTGTCTACACTCTGAAGGAGGGAAGTACAGTGTGTGCACTCTGAAGGAGGGAAGTACAGTGTGTGCACTCTGAAGGAGGGAAGTACAGTGTCTGCACTCTGAAGGAGGGAAGTACAGTGTCTACACTCTGAAGGAGGGAAGTACAGTGTCTGCACTCTGAAGGAGGGAAGTACAGTGTCTGCACTCTGAAGGAGGGAAGTACAGTGTCTACACTCTGAAGGAGGGAAGTACAGTGTCTGCACTCTGAAGGAGGGAAGTACAGTGTCTGCACTCTGAAGGAGGGAAGTACAGTGTCTACACTCTGAAGGAGGGAAGTACAGTGTCTACACTCTGAAGGAGGGAAGTACAGTGTCTACACTCTGAAGGAGGGAAGTACAGTGTCTACACTCTGAAGGAGGGAAGTACAGTGTCTACACTCTGAAGGAGGGAAGTACAGTGTCTGCACTCTGAAGGAGGGAAGTACAGTGTCTACACTCTGAAGGAGGGAAGTACAGTGTCTGCACTCTGAAGGAGGGAAGTACAGTGTCTACACTCTGAAGGAGGGAAGTACAGTGTCTGCACTCTGAAGGAGGGAAGTACAGTGTCTGCACTCTGAAGGAGGGAAGTACAGTGTCTGCACTCTGAAGGAGGGAAGTACAGTGTCTGCACTCTGAAGGAGGGAAGTACAGTGTCTGCACTCTGAAGGAGGGAAGTACAGTGTCTGCACTCTGAAGGAGGGAAGTACAATGTCTGCACTCGGAAGGAGGGAAGTACAGTGTCTACACTCTGAAGGAGGGAAGTACAGTTTCTACACTGTATAAAGTACAGTGTCTGCACTCTGAAGGAGGGAAGTACAGTGTCTGCAATCTGAAGGAGGGAAGTACAGTGTCTGCACTCTGAAGGAGGGAAGTACAGTGTCTGCACTCTGAAGGAGGGAAGTACAATGTCTCCACTCTGAAGGAGGGAAGTACAGTGTCTACACTCTGAAGGAGGGAAGTACAGTGTCTACACTCTGAAGGAGGGAAGTACAGTGTCTGCACTCTGAAGGAGGGAAGTACAGTGTCTGCACTCTGAAGGAGGGAAGTACAGTGTCTGCACTCTGAAGGAGGGAAGTACAGTGACTGCACTCTGAAGGAGGGAAGTACAGTGTCTACACTCTGAAGGAGGGAAGTACAGTGTCTGCATTCTGAAGGAGAGAAGTACAGTGTCTGCACTCTGAAGGAGGGAAGTAAAGTGTTTACACTCTGAAGGAGGGAAGAACAGTGTCTGCACTCTGAAGGAGGGAAGTACAGTGTCTGCACTCTGAAGGAGGGAAGTACAGTGTCTGCACTGTGAAGGAGGGAAGTACAGTGTCTGCACTCTGAAGGTTGGAGGTACAGTGTCTACTCACTGAAGGAGGGAAATACAGTGTCTACACTCTGAAGGAGGGAAGTACAGTGTCTGCATTCTGAAGGAGGGATGTACAGTGTCTGCACTCTGAAGGAAGAAAGTACAGTGTCTGCACTTTGAAGGAGGGAAGTAGAGTGTCTGCACACTTAAGGAGGGAAGTACAGTGTGTACACTCTGAAGGAGGGAAGTACAATGTCTACACTCTGAAGGAGGGAAGTACAGTGTCTGCACTCTGAAGGAGGGAAGTACAGTGTCTACACTCTGAAGGAGGGAAGTTCAGTGTCTTCACTCTGAAGGAGGGAAGTACAGTGTCTGCACTCTGAAGGAGGGAAGTACAGTGTCTGCACTCTGAAGGAAGGAAGTACAGTGTCTGCACTCTGAAGGAAGGAAGTACAGTGTCTGCACTCTGAAGGAGGGAAGTACAGTGTCTGCACTCTGAAGGAGGGAAGTACAGTGTCTGCACTCTGAAGGAGGGAAGTACAGTGTCTACACTCTGAAGGAGGGAAGTACAGTGTCTACACTCTGAAGGAGGGAAGTACAGTGTCTGCACTCTGAAGGAGGGAAGTACAGTGTCTACACTCTGAAGGAGGGAAGTACAGTGTCTACACTCTGAAGGAGGGAAGTACAGTGTCTGCACTCTGAAGGAGGGAAGTACAGTGTCTACACTCTGAAGGAGGGAAGTACAGTGTCTGCACTCTGAAGGAGGGAAGTACAGTGTATGCACTCTGAAGGAGGGAAGTAGAGTGTCTACACTCTGAAGGAGGGAAGTACAGTGTCTACACTCTGAAGGAGGGAAGTACAGTGTCGGCACTCTGAAGGAGGGAAGTACAGTGTCTGCACTCTATAGGAGGGAAGTGCAGTGTCTACACTCTGAAGGAAGGAAGTACAGTGTCTGCACTCTGAAAGAGGGAAGTAGAGTGTCTGCATTCAGAAGGAGGGAAGTACAGTGTCTGCACTCTGAATTAAGGAAATACAGTGTCTGCACTCTGAAGGAGTGAAGTACAGTGTCTACTCTCTGAAGGAGGGAAGTACAGTGTCTACACTCTGAAGGAGGGAAGTACAGAGTCTGCCCTCTGAATTAGGGAAGTAGAGTGTCTACACTCTGAAGGAGGGAAGTACAGTGTGTGTACTCTAAAGGAGGGAAGTATAAAGTCTGCTTTCTGAAGGAGGGAAGTAGAGTGTCTACACTCTGAAGGAGGGAAGTACAGTGTCTACACTCTGAAGGAGGGAAGTACAGTGTCTGCACTCTGAAGGAGGGAAGTACAGTGTCTGCACTCTATAGGAGGAAGTGCAGTGTCTACACTCTGAAGGAAGGAAGTACAGTGTCTGCACTCTGAAAGAGGGAAGTGCAGTGTCTGCACTCTGGCGGAGGGAAGTACAGTGTCTACACTCTGAAGGAGGGAAGTACAGTGTCTACACCCTGAAGGAGGGAAGTACAGTGTCTACATTTTGAAGGAGGGAAGTAGAGTGTCTATACTCTGAAGGAGGGAAGTACAGTGTCTACACTCTGAAGGAGGGAAGTAGAGTGCCTGCACTCTGAAGGAGGGAAGTACAGTGTCTACACTCTGAAGGAGGGAAGTACAGTGTCTGCACTCTTAAGGAGGGAAGTACAGTGTCTTCACTCTGAAGGAAAGAAGTACAGTGTCTACACTCTGAAGGAGGGAAGTACAGTGTCTGCACTCTGAAGCAGGGAAGTACAGTATCTACTCTCTGAAGGAGGGAAGTACAGTGTCTGTACTCTGAAGGAGGGAAGTACAGTGTCTGCACTCTGAAGCAGGGAAGTACAGTATCTACTCTCTGAAGGAGGGAAGTACAGTGTCTGTACTCTGAAGGAGGGAAGTATAGAGTCTGCATTCTGAAGGATGGAAGTAGAGTGTCTACACTCTGAAGGAGGGAAGTACAGTATCTACACTCTGAAGGAGGGAAGTACAGTGTTTGCACTCTGAAGGAGGGAAGTACAGTGTCTGCACTCTGTAGGAGGGAAGTACAGTGTCAACACTCTGAAGGAAGGAAGTACAGTGCCTGCACTCTGAAAGAGGGAAGTACAGTGTTAACACTCTGAAGGAGGGAAGTACAGTGTCTGCACTCTGAAGAAGGGAAGTACAGTGTCTCCACTCTGAAGGAGGGAAGTACAGTGTCTGCACTCTGATGGAGGGAAGTACAGTGTCTGCACTCTGATGGAGGGAAGTACAGTGTCTGCACTGAGAAGGAGGGAAGTACAGTGTCTGCACTGTGAAGGTGGGAAGTACAGTGTCTGCACTCTGAAGGTTGGAGGTACAGTGTCTACTCACTGAAGGAGGGAAATACAGTGTCTACACTCTGAAGGAGGGAAGTTCACTGTCTACATTCTGAACGAGGGAAGTACAATGTTTTCACTCTGAAGGAGGGAAGCACAGTGTCTACACTCTGAAGGAGGGAAGTACAGTGTCTGCACTCTGAAGGAGGGAAAGTACAGTGTCTGCACTCTGAAAAAGGCAAGTACAATGTCTTCAATCTGAAATAGGGAAGTACAGTGTCTGCTCTCTGAAGGAGGGAAGTACAGTGTTTACACTCTGAAAGAGGGAAGTACAGTGTCTTCACTCTGAAGGAGGGAAGTACAGTCTCTGTACTCTGAAAAAAGAAAGTACAGTGTCTGCACTCTGAAGGAGGGAAGTACAATGTCTGCACTCTGAAGGAGGGAAGTACAGTGTCTGCACTCTGAAGGAGGGAAGTACAGTGTGTGCACTCTGAAGGAGGGAAGTACAGTGTCTGCACTCTGAAGGAGGGAAGTACAGTGTCTACTCTGTGAAGGAGGGAAGTACAGTGGCTGCACTCTGAAGGAGGGAAGTACAGTGTCTGCACTCTTAAGGAGGAAAGTACAGTGTCTACACTCTGAAGGAGGGAAGTACAGTGTCTACTCTCTGAAGGAGGGATGTACAGTGTCTGCACTCTGAAGGAGGAAAGTACAATGTCTGCACTCTGAAGGAGGGAAGTACAGTGTCTACACTCTGAAGGAGGGAAGTACAGTGTCTACACTCTGAAGGAAGGAAGTACAGTTTCTACACTCTGAAGGAGGGAAGTACAGTGTCTGCACTCTGAAGGAGGGAAGTACAGTGTCTACACTCTGAAGGAGGGAAGTACAGTGTCTGCACTCTGAAGGAGGGAAGTACAGTGTCTGCACTCTGAAGGAGGGAAGTACAGTGTCTGCACTCTGAAGGAGGGAAGTACAGTGTCTGCACTCTGAAGGAGGGAAGTACAGTGTCTACACTCTGAAGGAGGGAAGTACAGTGTCTACACTCTGAAGGAGGGAAGTACAGTGTCTGCACTCTGAAGGAGGGAAGTACAGTGTCTACACTCTGAAGGAGGGAAGCACAGTGTCTGCACTCTGAAGGAGGGAAGTACAGCGTGTGCACTCTGAAGGAGGGAAGTACAGTGTCTTCACTCTGAAGGAGGGAAGTACAGTGTCTGCACTCTGAAGGAGGGAAGTACAGTGTCTACACTCTGAAGGAGGGAAGTACAGTGTCTACACTCTGAAGGAGGGAAGTACAGTGTCTGCACTCTGAAGGAGGGAAGTACAGTGTCTACACTCTGAAGGAGGGAAGTACAGTGTCTACACTCTGAAGGAGGGAAGTACAGTGTCTGCACTCTGAAGGAGGGAAGTACAGTGTCTGCACTCTGAAAAAGGGAAGTACAGTGTCTACACTCTGAATGAGGGAAGTACAGTGTCTGCACTCTGAAAGAGGGAAGTACAGTGTCTACACTCTGAAGGAGGGAAGTACAGTGTCTACACAGTGAAGGAGGGAAGTACAGTGTCTACACTCTGAAGGTGGGAAGTACAGAGTCTGCACTCTGAAGGAGGGAAGTACAGTGTCTACACTCTGAAGGAGGGAAGTACAGTGTCTGCACTCTGAAGGAGGGAAGTACAGTGTCTGCACTCTGAAGGAGGGAAGTACAGTGTCTGCACTCTGAAGGAAGGAAGTACAGTGTCTGCACTCTGAAGGAGGGAAGTACAGTGTCTGCACTCTGAAAAAGGGAAGTAGAGTGTCTGCACTCAGAAGGAAGGAAGTACAGTGTCTGCACTCTGAAGGAGGGAATTACAGTGTCTACACTCTGAAGGAGGGAAGTACAGTGTCTACACTCTGAAGGAGGGAAGTACAGTGTCTGCACTCTGAAGGAGGGAAGTACAGTGTCTGCACTCTGAAGGAGGGAAGTACAGTGTCTACACTCTGAAGGAGGGAAGTACAGTGTCTACACTCTGAAGGAGGGAAGTACAGTGTCTACACTCTGAAGGAGGGAAGTACAGTGTCTACACTCTGAAGGAGGGAAGTACAGTGTCTACACTCTGAAGGAGGGAAGTACAGTGTCTACACTCTGAAGGAGGGAAGTACAGTGTCTACACACTGAAGTAGGGAAGTACAGTGTCTACACTCTGAAGGAGGAAAGTACAGTGTGTGCACTCTGAAGGAGGGAAGTACATTGACTGCACTCTGAAGCAGGGAAGTACAGTGTCTACACACTGAAGGAGGGAAGTACAGTGTCTGCACTCTGAAGGAGTTAAGTACAGTGTCTACACTCTGAAGGAGGGAAGTACAGTATCTACACTCTGAAGGAGGGAAGTACAGTGTCTACACTCTGAAGGAGGGAAGTACAGTGTCTGCACTCTGAAGGAGGGTAGTACAGTGTCTGCACTCTGAAGGAGGGAAGTAGGGTGTCTGCACTCTGAAGGAGAGAAGTACAGTGTCTGCACTCTGAACGAGGGAAGTAGAGTGTCTGCATTCAGAAGGAGGGAAGTACAGTGTCTGCACTCTGAATTAAGGAAATACAGTGTCTGCACTCTGAAGGAGGGAAGTACGGTATCTACACTCTGAAAGAGGGAAGTACAGTGTCTACACTCTGAAGGAGGGAAGTACAGTGTCTGCACTCTGAAGGAGGGAAGTACAGTGTCAACACTCTGAAGGAGGGAAGTACGGTGTCTACACTCTGAAGGAGGGAAGTACAGTGTCTGCACTCTGAAGGAGGGAAGTACAGTGTCTGCACTCTGAAGGAGGGAAGTTCAGTGTCTACACTCTGAAGGAGGGAATTACAGTGTCTGCACTCTGAAGGAGGGAAGTACAGTGTCTACACTCTGAAGGAGGGAAGTACAGTGTCTACACTCTGAAGGAGGGAAGTACAGTGTCTACACTCTGAAGGAGGGAAGTACAGTGTCTACACTCTGAAGGAGGGAAGTACAGTGTCTTCACTCTGAAGGAGGGAAGAACAGTGTCTGCATTCTGAAGGAGAGAAGTACAGTGTCTGAACTTTGAAGGAGGGAATTAGAGTGTCTGCTCTCTGAAGGAGGGAAGTGCGGTGTCTGCACTCTGAAGAAAGGAAGTACAGTGTCTGCACTCTGAAGGAAGGAAGTAGAGTGTCTGCGCTCTGAACGAAGGAAGTACAGTGTCTGCACTCTGAAGGAGGGAATTAGAGTGTCTGCACTCAGATGGAAGGAAGTACAGTGTCTGCACTCTGAAGGAGGGAAGTTTAGTGTCTGCACTCAGATGGAAGGAAGTACAGTGTCTGCACTCTGAAGGAGGGAATTAGAGTGTCTGCACTCAGATGGAAGGAAGTACAGTGTCTGTACACTGAAGGAGGGAAGTAGAGTGTCTGCACTCAGAAGGAGGGAAGTACAGTGTCTGCACTCTGAATTAAGGAAATACAGTGTCTGCACTCTGAAGGAGGGAAGTACAGTGTCTTCACTCTGAAGGAGGAAAATACAGTGTCTGCAGTTTGAAGGAGGGAAGTAGAGTGTCTACACTCTGAAAGAGGGAAGTACAGTGTCTACACTTTGAAGGAGAAAAGTACAGTGTCTGCACTCTGAAGGACAGAATTACAGTGTCTGCAATTTGAAGGTGTGAAGTACAGTGTCTGCACTCTGAAGGAGGGAAGTACAGTGTATGCACTCTGAAGGCGGGAAGTACAGTGTCTGCACTCTGAAGGAAGGAAGTACAGTGTCTACACTCTGAAGGCGGGAAGTACAGTGTCTGCACTCTGAAGGAGGGAAGTACAGTGTCTACTCTCTGAAGGACGGAAGTACAGTGTCTGCACTCTGAAGGAGGGAAGTACAGTGTCTACACTCTGAAGGAAGGAAGTACTTGGTCTGCACTCTGAAGGAGGGGGTGTACAGTGTGTGCACTCTGAAGGAGGGAAGTACAGTGTCTGCACTCTGAAGGAGGGAAGTACAGTGTCTACACTCTGAAGGAGGGAAGTACAGTGTCTGCACTCTGAAGGAGGGAAGTACAGTGTCTGCACTCTGAAGGAGGGAAGTACAGTGTCTGCACTCTGAAGGAGGGAAGTACAGTGTCTGCACTCTGAAGGAGGGAAGTACAGTGTCTGCACTCTGAAGGAGGGAAGTACAGTGTCTGCACTCTGAAGGAGGGAAGTACAATGTCTGCACTCTGAAGGAGGGAAGTACAGTGTCTGCACTCTGAAGGAGGGAAGTACAGTGTCTGCACTCTGAAGGAGGGAAGTACAGTGTCTGCACTCTGAAGGAGGGAAGTACAGTGTCTGCACTCTGTAGGAGGGTATTAATGTTGCAGTTATACATATGTAGTGTAACCACACTTCTTGTAAGGAAGACAGTGATGGAGTGAATGATGGTGAAAGTTGCTGGGATTCTGTCGATGTGTTAAAAAAATTATATAATTGTTATATATATATACACACACACACACATATATATATATATATATATATATATATATATATATATATATATATATATATATATATATATATATGTAAATCTGTATATATATATATATATATATATATATATGTAAATCTGTATATATATATATATATATATATATATATATATATGTATATATATATATATATATTATATAAATATATTATATATATAATATAAACTTTTTTTTTACCAATAGGAATATTTTATTACATAATATGGTACAGAAGATTTAAGAGATACATTGTTGATATAAAGGTGGCATATACTGTACATGTTGTTACGTGTGTATCACCGATTATAAGGCGAAAATCTCATCCAGCTCCTCAGAGCTGGGGCATGTGCCCAAAATGCAGCATGCATTACCCCTTTGAACAGCCGCACTGAGCCGCTGGAGCAGAAAACTAGCTGCCCTGGGATCCCTAGTTACCCTGATGAGTCTTTTTCCCAGCTCCTTAAGGAAATTAGATGCACTCTTTCCCCATGAGCCAAGGGTCTCTGAGCCTATGGGAACAAACATATAATGATGGGCAAGTTCTCCATATTTTCTAGACTTTTGGGACTCCCTAAAGCTGGCAGCTGCCCCTCCTTCCTCCCTGGTGTATTGGAGATAGGTGTCAGCCAAGGTAGATGCACATGTATAGTCCCACACCACCTGCTTCCCATCTGTCCAGGCTTGAAGGGCGATACCATCTGGACGCTTCTGGCTGCCTTCAGATCTGCATAGTTGGGGTGGCTCCCTTACTGCTGGGCATCCAGCTGTTGTGAGGCTCCTCTTGATAATGTTATTAACCTCCTCATGTCTTGCAATCTTTCCCTCGGATTTACGGCTCAAGACCATGGTACCCGAATCGGTCTGCTGCTTCACTGCCACAAATACACCTGTGTTCGGCGAGAATAGGGGCGGCAAGTCGAAGGGCAACACCGATGCGGATGATCTGTGGATCGAGGCGTGTGCCAAGGCTGGAGTTGGGAACAACCAACAGAAAGTCCCCAGCATGAGCGGCTCTCACTGCCAGCAGGCGGGCTCTATCCTTCCCTGACACACTCTGAAGCATCGTTGAGGCTATATTTTCCACTATTGGACCATTCCAGTGCGATTGTTTGTAGTTGTTGGGGGGAGCAGGTCTGGTTTCTGAGCCCTTTAGATTATCCCAGGTCATTGCTCCGTCAATGAATTTTTGGTCCTGGGCTCCAATCTTGTCCCTAAGATGTTCAGGGAGAATCGCTGCTACAAGCTCTCTGGATGCAATACACGAGTACAGAAAAGCAGGTAACGCAATCTGCGATGACTTGCGGACACCAATGCCTCCTAGTCTGACTGGAAGTGTAGCTTGGTTCCTCTGCCCGTCTTCTAGAGTAAGGTTAAGTACTTTCGTAAAAATCTGCCTCAGAATACTGTCATATTCGTGCAGTATAGGGTTATCATATGAAGGTGCACATCTTA
>NC_091352.1:24399110-24409110 GCF_038502225.1 Cherax quadricarinatus | reverse complement strand
ACTAGGGTTGGAAACAGTAAATGTATAAAAGGCATTCAGCATGAAGTTATAAATAAAGACAATAGAACAGGTCAGCAAACAAAGGGGGACAGCAGAGGGCAGCAAGGGACTAGCTCCCTTAAGGTTTACTATACTAATAGCAGGAGTGTTAGAAATAAGATAGATGAGCTAAGATTAATTGCAAGTGCAGGAAACATAGATATTATTGCTATAACAGAGACCTGGCTCAATCTGAAAGATAGAGAGATGCCCTCTGAATGTCACATACAAGGCTATAAATTATTCCACACTGACAGGGTCAACAGGAAAGGTGGTGGAGTAGCGATGTATGTCAGAGACAATTTAAATTGTTGTGTTAGACAAGATATTAAATTAGAAGCATCAGCCACTGAATCTGTTTGGTTACAGCTTCTCGAGGGCCGAGAAAAACTAATTTTGGGTGTGATTTACAGGGCCCCAAATCTTGATAGGGAGTGCAGTAAACTTCTATGGGACGAAATTCGTAAGGCATCTACATACGAAAATGTTGTGCTAATGGGAGATTTCAACTATAGACAGATTGACTGGAGCAATTTGACAGGAAATTTAGAGTCGGGTGACTTTCTTGATACGATCCAGGATTGTTTTTTAAAACAGTTTGTGACAGAGCCAACTAGGGGAAATAACCTCCTTGACTTGGTTCTTGCCAGTAGGGAAACACTAATTAATAATCTTGAGGTTAATGATGAGCTTGGGGAGAGTGATCACAAATCACTCAGTTTTAATATATCATGGAATTCCCCTAATAATGGCAATCAAGTCTCCGTCCCTGACTTTCGCTTGGCTGATTTCATAGGACTGAAAAATTACTTAGGTGGGCTGAACTGGAATGACCTGACTAAGGGTCAGGTAGGTGGTGATGGTTGCCGATATGATGCTTTCCAGGGCATAGTTCTAGCTGCTCAGTCAAATTATGTTCCAAATAGGGAAATCAGAACAAACAAAAATGATCCTAAATGGATGAACAATAGATTAAAATATCTGATTGGTCAAAAGAGAGGCATATATAGGCAAATCAAAAGAGGAGAGGGGCAATTAAGAAATCGATATATTCAGTTAAAGAGAGAAATAAAAAAGGGAATTAGAAAAGCAAAAAGAGATTATGAGGTTAAAGTTGCAAAAGAATCGAAGACTAACCCAAAAGGATTCTTTCAGGTATACAGAAGTAAGATCAGGGACAAGATAGGCCCACTCAAAAGTTCCTCGGGTCAGCTCACTGACAGTGATAAGGAAATGTGTAGAATTTTTAACACATACTTCCTCTCAGTTTTTACACAGGAGGATACCAGCGATATTCCAGTAATGATAAATTATGTAGAACAGGACGATAATAAACTGTGCACTATTAGGGTCACAAGTGACATGGTCCTTAGGCAAATAGATAAATTAAAACCTAACAAATCCCCAGGGCCTGATGAGCTGTATGCAAGGGTTCTAAAGGAATGTAAAGAGGAGCTTAGCACACCTTTGGCTAATCTTTTCAACATATCACTACAAACTGGCATGGTGCCAGATAAGTGGAAAATGGCAAATGTGATACCTATTTTCAAAACAGGTGACAGGTCCTTAGCTTCGAACTATAGACCAATAAGCCTAACCTCCATAGTGGGAAAATTTATGGAAACAATAATTGCCGAGGCAGTTCGTAGCCACCTTGAAAAGCATAAATTAATCAACGAATCTCAGCATGGTTTTACAAAGGGGCGTTCCTGCCTTACGAATTTATTAACTTTATTCACTAAGGTATTTGAGGAGGTAGATCATGGTAATGAATATGATATTGTGTATATGGACTTCAGTAAGGCTTTTGACAGGGTCCCACATCAGAGACTATTGAGGAAAATTAAAGCACATGGAATAGGAGGAGAAATTTTTTCCTGGATAGAGGCATGGTTGACAAATAGGCAGCAGAGAGTTTGCATAAATGGGGAGAAATCAGAGTGGGGAAGCGTCACGAGCGGTGTTCCACAGGGGTCAGTGTTGGGCCCCCTGCTGTTCACAATCTACATAAACGACATAGATGAGGGCATAAAGAGCGACATCGGCAAGTTTGCCGATGACACCAAAATAGGCCGTCGAATTCATTCTGACGAGGACATTCGAGCACTCCAGGAAGATTTGAATAGACTGATGCAGTGGTCGGAGAAGTGGCAGATGCAGTTTAATATAGACAAATGCAAAGTTCTAAATGTTGGACAGGACAATAACCATGCCACATATAAACTAAATAATGTAGATCTTAATATTACGGATTGCGAAAAAGATTTAGGAGTTCTGGTTAGCAGTAATCTGAAACCAAGACAACAGTGCATAAGTGTTCGCAATAAAGCTAATAGAATCCTTGGCTTCATATCAAGAAGCATAAATAATAGGAGTCCTCAGGTTGTTCTTCAACTCTATACATCCTTGGTTAGGCCTCATTTAGATTATGCTGCACAGTTTTGGTCACCGTATTACAGAATGGATATAAATTCTCTGGAAAATGTACAAAGGAGGATGACAAAGATGATCCCATGTATCAGAAACCTTCCCTATGAGGATAGACTAAGGGCCCTGAAACTGCACTCTCTAGAAAGACGTAGAATTAGGGGGGATATGATTGAGGTGTATAAATGGAAGACAGGAATAAATAAAGGGGATGTAAATAGTGTGCTGAAAATATCTAGCCTAGACAGGACTCGCAGCAATGGTTTTAAGTTGGAATATATATATATATATATATATATATATATATATATATATATATATATATATATATATATATATATATATATATATATATATATATATATATATATATATATATATATATATATATATATATATATATATATATATATATATATATATATATATATATATATATATATATATATATATATATATATATATATATATATATATATATATATATATATATATATATATATATATATATATATATATATATATATATATATATATATATATATATATATATATATATATATATATATATATATATATATATATATATATATATATATATATATATATATATATATATATATATATATATATATATATATATATATATATATATATATATATATATATATATATATATATATATATATATATATATATATATATATATATATATATATATATATATATATATATATATATATATATATATATATATATATATATATATAATATATATATATATATATATATATATATATATATATATATATATATATATATACATATATATATATATATATATATATATATATATATATATATATATATATATATATATATATATATATATATATATATATATATATATATATATATATATATATATATATATATATATATATATATATATATATATATATATATATATATATATATATATATATATATATATATATATATATATATATATATATATATATATATATATATATATATATATATATATATATATATATATATATATATATATATATACATAATATATATATATATATATATATATATATATATATATATATATATATATATATATATATATATATATATATATATATATATATATATATATATATATATATATATATATATATATATATATATATATATATATATATATATATATATATATATATATATATATATATATATATATATATATATATATATATATATATATATATATATATATATATATATATATATATATATATATATATATATATATATATATATATATATATATATATATATATATATATATATATATATATATATATATATATATATATATATATATATATATATATATATATATATATATATATATATATATATATATATATATATATATATATATATATATATATATATATATATATATATATATATATATTTATATATATATATCTATATATATCTATATATATATATATATATATATATATATATATATATATATATATATATATATATATATGTATATATATATATATATATATGTATATATATATATATATATATATATATGTATATATATATATGTATATATATATATATATGTATATATATATATATATATATATATATATATATATATAGGGAGGTACCACCTCTAGAACTGTCATGGGGACCCTCATCCTCAGAGAAAAGAATAAACTTGCTTCAGGGAAAACTCAAGATTCTCCCTGAAGCTGTTTGAGAATTTTCTCCTACCACCCCCTATATTATGTATATATATTTTATTTAAAGACAAAATACATTGACAAAACATTCACAAAAATATGATACAAAGTAAAACAACATAGGTAACTCAGAGCTACATCTCGAATACTTCGTCCAGCTCCCCTGCGGTGGGCCGCGTGCCCAGAATGCTGCAGGCATTTCCTCTCTGGATCGCAACACTGAGTCTCTGAAAGAGGAAGCTGGTCGCCCTGTGGTCCTTGGTTTCTATGATGAGCTTTTCACCCAGCTCTTTGAGGAACTTTAGAGCACACTTGCCCCATGCTCCAAGGGTCTCCGACCCTATTGGAATGAAGTTATAGCAAGGGGGAAGGTCTTCATATTTTCGGATCTTCTGGGTCTCCCTGTGGCTGGCAGCTCCACCCCCTTCCACTACAGAGTATGGCAAGTAGGTGTCTGCCAATGTGGCAGCACAGGTGTAGTCCCAGGCAATCTGCTTTCCATCCTTCCAGGGTAGCATAGTGGCTCCATCAGGACGCTTTTGACTTCCATCAGACCTCTGTACTTGGGGTTCCCGTTGAGCTGGGCAACGGGCTGTGGCGAGGCTTCTCTTTATTATGTCATTGATCTCCTCATGTCTGGCATACTTCCCTTCTGCTGTGTGACACACGAGACCATGGAGTCCGAATTGATCAGCTGTCGCCCTGCCGCAAATACACCTATGTTCGGTGAGGATGGGGGCGGCTAGGCGAAGAGCAACACCAATCCGAATGGCCTGTGGGTCGAGACGGGTGCCCAGGGAGGAATTGGGAACAGCTAACAGGAAATCTCCTGAGTGTGGTGCCTTCACTGCCAGGAGACGAGCTTTGTTCTTTCCTGAAGCATTGGAGAGCATTGTGTTGGCGATTTTTTCCATGATCGGTTTGTCCCAGTGGGACTGTTTGTGCTGTTTGGGAGGAGCTGGTCTACTGGAGGAGTCTGTAAGGGTGTCCCACCGAATTGCTGCTTCAGTAAACCTGGGGTCTTGAGCTCCTACCAAGTCTCTCAAGCGTTCGGGCACTATCTTCTTGACTAATGCACTGGAAGCCAAACACGAAGACAGAAAAGCAGGTAAAGCAACATGCGTTGCTTTACGCACCCCTATACCTCCCAGTCGCACTGGGAGGGTTGCCTGATCCCATTGCTCATCCTCTAGTGACAGGTTCAGTGCCTTCTTAAAAGTTGATCTCAGGTGTGCGTCATATTCATCGAGTGTTGGGTTGTCAAAAGAGGGTGCACACCTCAAGAAGTAAGTGAGTCTTGGCATAGTAAGACACCTTGTGAGGAGATACAGAGCATCATGGGCATCAAGATCGCTTATTCTCTCCTCCATTCTCATAAGGTCATTCAATTTGTCCCTGAGGACAGTATCGATGGCCTGGTGACCCAGCGGTGCCCCCAAGAGGGTACTGTTGGACGGAGTTGTAGTTGAGATTTCCGGGAGGATTCTTCGCACAGCATTGATTATTTCCTGGTTCGCTGTGATGATTTCACACTTAGAGGGATTGAGGATGAGTCCCAAGCCTTCTCCCTGTGTTTTCACCAGTTGTAGGTCCCCCACGAGGGACTCTTCAGTACCTGCCAGAGTGCCGTCATCCAGGTACCAGATATTGAGCTCACTGCGTAGGCTGGAAGTTAGTTCTCTTACTGCCAAGCAGAAGAGAAGTGGAGCAAGTGGGTCACCCTGCTGAACACCCTCTGATGATTGAATTTCATGTTCTCCAAACAAAAGAATTGAGGGTTTGCTGTAGCCGGCTGAAATGAAGGGAAAGAGACTGGGGAACCGAACCCGAACAGCTGGCAAAACAGCATCTCTCCTCACCATATTAAAGGCATTTCTAAAATCAAGTTTGACTATGGCCTTGTCTTCTGGTAGGTCCCTGATGTAGGCCCTTGCCGCATGAGCTGCAGCTTCACTGCCTTGAGAGACCCCAAAGCCCAGTTGGTGTGGCTGGAGTAAAGTGGCAGCTTCTAGGCGAATGTTTCTCACTGCTGCTTTGGCAACGAGACGGCGAAGAGTGTTTCCAACTGCAATGGGTCTGATTCCCCCATCCCTCTTCTTCAAAGCACATAGTGAGGCTCCAAAAAAGAAAGGTTTAATTTCTTCTGGGATTCGCCCAGCCAGGCAATTGTTGACGAAAGTTGTTAACTCGGTGAGAAGAATTGATGCAGATTCACCGAGTACTGGATTTACCATCTCTTTGAGGTGCTGAGGTCGAATTCCAGTGTAACCTCCTGCAGATCCTGCTGGAAATGACACGATCGCCTTATAGACTTCCGATTCTGGCAAAATTAATTGTTCAGTGATAGGGTCTTCCTCAGGGTTGTCGTTGATGGCTGTGGTGTCCCTGGTTGGGTGCTTGTCTCTTAGTGCTTGGGCCGTGGTCTCATCCTTGGGGGCTACAGTGTCGTCACTTGTAATTATTCTTATTGCTCCCACTGTGTTACCTTCCTCAATTTTTTTGCTAACCTGTGCGCAAATTTTCTCGTTCTCAGTAGGACTTTTCTTGGGTCTGCCTCTTTGATTCCTGCGATGATGGGGCAGAGGGACACAGTTATCCGTTCTTGGGTAGTTGCGCACTGCCTTGATAACTGACGTGGTTAGCAGTTTGCCTCGTCTTTCAGGAACTGCAAGACAGACATTGCCGAACAAGAGAAGGTTGCGCCATGCTTGGATGGTGCCTCGGGCTTCTAAGTTGGTGGAACCTCCATTCACCCGCTTAAGAAGGTCTGTGAATTTCCCTGCTGCATATGGGCGAGCTGCTTTAGGGATGTGGGATAGTGTACTGCTAGCAGTGGATTTGAATGCCAACAGAAGGTTATCGCAAGTGACGAGGTTGCCATTGGAATTGTCATCTGCCTGTGGAGGCTGTGGGCTGCTCTCTGCTGGGGGCATATGTGATCCCGCACACCTATTGTGTGCACGAATACGGCCGTCCCTGTTGCGTGCTCGAAACTCTCCACACACCTGACATGTGCCTCTTCTTTCATTGTTGGGTGCATTGTTTCCCTGGCTTTGTGGCTGGCTGGCTTCATCGTCTGCCATACCTCAAACTGTGTGATAAGCCCAAGCTGAAGGGAAAATGGCGCATGGCACATTCCGCATGTGGTTCATGGTGGTGGTGGGGGGGGGGGAGGAGAGGGGTGTCCAGTCCTTGTGGTGGGCGGTGGAAGATGTGTGCTGAGGCGGAGTAGGGCACTCACTCCCTCCCAGGACAAGTCACTATACACCACGATGCTCAGTGCACATGTTACTATACACCACTATGCTCAGTGCACTGCCCCCACTATCAACGACACACCGCTATACACTTCACATGCTATGCGCATACCATGCACATACTATGCACTGTACACTATAGACTATATACACTATACACACGGTGAACAAACACACCATTGTTGTAACACGAGCACACGGTGTATGCGCGCCTGTTTGGGGAAGGGGGGGGACAGTTTTACCCCTCAACCTCCGCCTCCTCCCCCTCCATTAGGCCTCCCCTCACCGACCTCTCCTACCCATAGGTGACCGTTATGTTCCCTCACTGAATTCACATACACAGAACTTTTCTTGATTCTGACGGAATAGACGAAATGCGGAGTCTTCTGGCCCTTTCCAACACGACCAGCAGATATTCACACACCAGTCTGTTGATGATAATCCTGGTAGGTGTTCTTGATTGGACGATATTGTGCCAAAATCACAGAGCGAGATGCCCACAGCCTCTCTCTGGCAGAGGTGTCAGATATATATATTATTTATATATATATATATATATATATATATATATATATATTTATATATATATATATATATATATATATATATATATATATATATATATATATATATATATATATATATATATATATATATATATATATATATATATATATATATATATATATATATATATATATATATATATATATATATATATATATATATATATATATATATATATATATATATATATATATATATATATATATATATATATATATATATTATGTCGTGCCGAATATGTAAAACTGGTCAATTAGCAAGAACTCATTTAAATTAAGTCCTTTCTAAAATTTTCTCTTATACGTTTGAAGATATATTTTTTCACTAATGTTTATGTAAAAAAAATTAAATTTTGCTCCAAAAGAATCTTAGAAAAGTTACCTAACCTTATTATAACAAGAACATTTTATTTTAGCCTAACCCAGCTAAATATATTTTAGATTTGTTTACAATAATTTAATACTATATAAACACAGAGCAATATATTTGTTTCGTTAGGCTCAGAATGATTTTGCCGAAATTATTGCATACACAAATTTTCGCTAGTCCTATATGGCAAGATGAGCGTTGCTATTTAAGCCAAGATCGCAAGTTCTACCTATTCGGCACGACATATATATATATATATATATATATATATATATATATATATATATATATATATATATATATATATATATATATATATATATATATATATATATATATATATATATATATATATATATATATATATATATATATATATATATATATATATATATATATCTGATATATACCTATGTTGTTTTACTTTGTATCATATTTTTGTGAATGTTTTGTCAATATATATATATATATATATATATATATATATATATATATATATATATATATATATATATATATATATATATATATATATATTGTATATGGTTTGTGTATTTTTATTAGTCCATACATGTAAGGCAAAGATGGATTAGTGGAAGTAAATTGTTTGACTAATTCATCTTTGCCTTTCAGTAGAAGTTTTATTGTCTTATTGAAATTGCTGTTAACGGTTTCTAGGGGATTTTTCCTAAGTTTAGAATAGGTTTCAGTATCATCTAAGAGATTATTCATTTTTTCTTGGTAATTATTTTCTTTCATAATTACTATTGCATTTATTTTGTCTGCTTTAGTAAGACTTAAAGAATTTTTGAGGGCAATTGTTTGGTTTTAACATAGAGCTATATACCAATATTAATTTCCACTAATCCATCTTTGCCTTACATGTATGGACTAATAAAAACACACAAACCAGGGAATCCAGTCAGACCAATTATTAGCTCCATAGGGTCAGTTTCATATAAATTATCCAAATGGCTTGTTGATATTTTGAGCCCTATTGTTGGCAAAATTTCTAACTTTAATGTTAAAAACAACATAGACTTGGTTGATAAATTAAGCTCCTTGACTGACTTAAATGATTTTAACATGGTTAGTTTTGATGTTACTTCCTTGTTTACGAAAGTTCCTGTTGATGATTTATTAAGTTTCTTATCTGAAGAACTCGTTAACTATGATTAACCATTGCCAGTTCCTACTATCATTAAACTTATTAAACTTTGCATTGTTGATGCAAAATTTGTATTTAATGATAAGTTTTACACTCAGAAGTTTGGTATGGCAATGGGAAATCCTCTTTCACCTGTTCTTAGTAACCTATACATGGAATTTTTTGAAACAAGGTTACTTAACACAATCCTCCCTAATAGAGCTAAATGGTTCAGATATGTTGATGATATTTTGTGTCTTATGCCCAAAAATGTAGATATACACCATTTCCTAGGAAAATTAAATAGCTTAGCCCATTCTATAAACTTTACTGTTGAGTTTGAAGAAAATAACTCATTACCTTTTCTAGATGTTTTAATTATTAAGGGTAATAATGAATTCAAATTTAAA
>NC_091352.1:24391610-24394110 GCF_038502225.1 Cherax quadricarinatus | reverse complement strand
GATTGCTGATGTTATGAATGAAAAGAAGTTGGATGTCCTGGCCCTAAGCGAAACAAAGCTGAAGGGGGTAGGAGAGTTTCAGTGGGGGGAAATAAATGGGATTAAATCTGGAGTATCTGAGAGAGTTAGAGCAAAGGAAGGGGTAGCAGTAATGTTAAATGATCAGTTATGGAAGGAGAAAAGAGAATATGAATGTGTAAATTCAAGAATTATGTGGATTAAAGTAAAGGTTGGATGCGAGAAGTGGGTCATAATAAGCGTGTATGCACCTGGAGAAGAGAGGAATGCAGAGGAGAGAGAGAGATTTTGGGAGATGTTAAGTGAATGTATAGGAGCCTTTGAACCAAGTGAGAGAGTAATTGTGGTAGGGGACTTGAATGCTAAAGTAGGAGAAACTTTTAGAGAGGGTGTGGTAGGTAAGTTTGGGGTGCCAGGTGTAAATGATAATGGGAGCCCTTTGATTGAACTTTGTATAGAAAGGGGTTTAGTTATAGGTAATACATATTTTAAGAAAAAGAGGATAAATAAGTATACACGATATGATGTAGGGCGAAATGACAGTAGTTTGTTGGATTATGTATTGGTAGATAAAAGACTGTTGAGTAGACTTCAGGATGTACATGTTTATAGAGGGGCCACAGATATATCAGATCACTTTCTAGTTGTAGCTACACTGAGAGTAAAAGGTAGATGGGATACAAGGAGAATAGAAGCATCAGGGAAGAGAGAGGTGAAGGTTTATAAACTAAAAGAGGAGGCAGTTAGGGTAAGATATAAACAGCTATTGGAGGATAGATGGGCTAATGAGAGCATAGGCAATGGGGTCGAAGAGGTATGGGGTAGGTTTAAAAATGTAGTGTTAGAGTGTTCAGCAGAAGTTTGTGGTTACAGGAAAGTGGGTGCAGGAGGGAAGAGGAGCGATTGGTGGAATGATGATGTAAAGAGAGTAGTAAGGGAGAAAAAGTTAGCATATGAGAAGTTTTTACAAAGTAGAAGTGATGCAAGGAGGGAAGAGTATATGGAGAAAAAGAGAGAAGTTAAGAGAGTGGTGAAGCAATGTAAAAAGAGAGCAAATGAGAGAGTGGGTGAGATGTTATCAACAAATTTTGTTGAAAATAAGAAAAAGTTTTGGAGTGAGATTAACAAGTTAAGAAAGCCTAGAGAACAAATGGATTTGTCAGTTAAAAATAGGAGAGGAGAGTTATTAAATGGAGAGTTAGAGGTATTGGGAAGATGGAAGGAATATTTTGAGGAATTGTTAAATGTTGATGAAGATAGGGAAGCTGTGATTTCGTGTATAGGGCAAGGAGGAATAACATCTTGTAGGAGTGAGGAAGAGCCAGTTGTGAGTGTGGGGGAAGTTCGTGAGGCAGTAGGTAAAATGAAAGGGGGTAAGGCAGCCGGGATTGATGGGATAAAGATAGAAATGTTAAAAGCAGGTGGGGATATAGTTTTGGAGTGGTTGGTGCAATTATTTAATAAATGTATGGAAGAGGGTAAGGTACCTAGGGATTGGCAGAGAGCATGCATAGTTCCTTTGTATAAAGGCAAAGGGGATAAAAGAGAGTGCAAAAATTATAGGGGGATAAGTCTGTTGAGTGTACCTGGTAAAGTGTATGGTAGAGTTATAATTGAAAGAATTAAGAGTAAGACGGAGAATAGGATAGCAGATGAACAAGGAGGCTTTAGGAAAGGTAGGGGGTGTGTGGACCAGGTGTTTACAGTGAAACATATAAGTGAACAGTATTTAGATAAGGCTAAAGAGGTCTTTGTGGCATTTATGGATTTGGAAAAGGCGTATGACAGGGTGGATAGGGGGGCAATGTGGCAGATGTTGCAAGTGTATGGTGTAGGAGGTAGGTTACTGAAAGCAGTGAAGAGTTTTTACGAGGATAGTGAGGCTCAAGTTAGAGTATGTAGGAAAGAGGGAAATTTTTTCCCAGTAAAAGTAGGCCTTAGACAAGGATGTGTGATGTCACCGTGGTTGTTTAATATATTTATAGATGGGGTTGTAAGAGAAGTAAATGCGAGGGTCTTGGCAAGAGGCGTGGAGTTAAAAGATAAAGAATCACACACAAAGTGGGAGTTGTCACAGCTGCTCTTTGCTGATGACACTGTGCTCTTGGGAGATTCTGAAGAGAAGTTGCAGAGATTGGTGGATGAATTTGGTAGGGTGTGCAAAAGAAGAAAATTAAAGGTGAATACAGGAAAGAGTAAGGTTATGAGGATAACAAAAAGATTAGGTGATGAAAGATTGAATATCAGATTGGAGGGAGAGAGTATGGAGGAGGTGAACGTATTCAGATATTTGGGAGTGGACGTGTCAGCGGATGGGTCTATGAAAGATGAGGTGAATCATAGAATTGATGAGGGAAAAAGAGTGAGTGGTGCACTTAGGAGTCTGTGGAGACAAAGAACTTTGTCCTTGGAGGCAAAGAGGGGAATGTATGAGAGTATAGTTTTACCAACGCTCTTATATGGGTGTGAAGCGTGGGTGATG